>NW_019395996.1:0-230752 GCF_000612105.2 Orussus abietinus
ATTTTAGCCTCTGAAACTATTTTTTAATTTATTTAAAAATAATTGCATGTTATGAAAATCAATGACATTTTGAAGAATTACCACGTTGACACGACTTATGTACGATGAATTAGTCACGATATAACCCAATAAAAGTAATCGGGATATACCCTAATACCACCTACATTCGTTGTTTACAACCGATGTGTAAATGTTTATTGGCAAAAAGCAAAAAACACGTATTTCTGAATTTTTTGCGAGCAATCGCATCGCGTAAGTGGAACTTAAGTAGGAGTGCTTGTTTAATGGATATTACGAAAAAAAATGTCACCCGAAGGGTATTTCACCCTCTTGAAGGGGTGCAACATTGCTGAACAATATTGTGTTATCACCGTCCTTATACAGAATACGTTTATGCAAAGTTTCGTCGAAATCCCCACTGCTCCTACGAAAAATATTTAAAAAAACGATTTTTCGCTAAACTATGGGGGGTTGTTTCAACCCTTAATTGTGGACCATTGCAGATATAAAAAAAACACGTGTCTCTTAGATTTTTGTGTTCTTCGACATATATGATACTCAATAAGATCGGAGGCGGACACTTGGGAATGTTCCCTTGTAAGAAGCAACGTGTTACCGATCGTTTTTCCTCAGAGTGTATACTCTTTCGCATGATCGTACTCTGTCATTTACTAAGCAGTGAAACTTTCTGTAACAATATGTCAAATAAATCTATCACATGATTGTACCGTGTCTTCTAATAAACAGTGAAACTTTTTCTATCAATATCCACACGGAACAAAATCTCTGATATACGTTGTGATGTTATTTTACTGCTATAACTCTTAAACACAGTTCTGGCAATTAAGGTTCCGACTCTCTGGTGAAGTCACACATAAATAATTCATAAAATGGGGTCTCCGTCGCGTAATCGCTCTACAGCAGCAAAGTTTTTGGGCGCCAGGCCCTCCAAAGGGCCAATCCGGGACCCGAACCACACGGGCCCAATCCGTCGGGGCTCGCACCAGCGTACGGGAGCTCACGCACCAGCGATGAGCCTCCCAACCCGCCCCCGGATTCGCACCAGCGTAAGGCCCGAAGGGTCGGTCCCTCAACTAACAGAAGCAAAATTATCTAAAAGTCCCAGACACGTAAAAATTGAACTAAAGGTAGCGATACGAGACGAGACGCAGCGTCGCCGACGACGAAAAATAAACCGGGCTAGCTCCGTACGCCCAAGCGACTGCGGAGAGGGCGGGATCCTTTCAGAAAAAGCAAACCAGAGACGGAATTAAATTAATGGCCTATTTATTCCCAAAACGAAAAATATAGATTCTAACAATTGCCAAAATGGCCACGGGCGAGCCCACAATCCGGTACCGGCCCGGGCGACGAAACGCGCGCTCGCACTCAAAGGGACGATGTGGCGAGGCGCACGGAAAAGAGACGGTGGCTTTAGACAGCCCAAAAATCCAAAAACGCGAAATTCAAAATACCAAAAATTCAAAACGCTAAACGGACTTCAAGTATAATTGGGCTCGACTACGGGACAAGAATAGTACTCCAATTAAAGAGAACACGAAAATTAAGAATAGCACGCACTAAAGTAAATTCGGAAATGTTACAAGACGAAACTCGCGAAGAAAATATTCAAACGGAGAACAGGCGCAAGAACAATCAATCAAGGTTTACGCGAGTAAGGCAGGGATACACAAAAAAATACAAGGTAAAGTAGCGCAAGAAAAGGCAGCAATTCAAAATATCAGCGCAAATCAATTCAAAACGCAAGAAACAAAAGATTTCGGACACATGAAATTTTCATAAATCACATAGGCGCGGACATAATTATAATCCAATAAATTGTATCACCTAACGAAACTAATATTGTAATATCATCGAAATTTCCGGACATAAATTCATTGGTCGATTTATAACTGGAACCGCTAAATCGAAAGCAGGCACGGTTAGCCAAGAAATATTCAGCTCGAACGGAAGAAAGTTAAAGGGGTTCGCCTATCGCGAAAACGGATTTTAAATCAAGGGGATATCGCACTTCGCGAACACAAAATGGAATTTACTGAAGTTCGCCCTTCTCGAAACAGACTGAAATTAACGTAAAATTCGCACTTTGCGACAAAACGGAATCTAATGGGAAATTCGCACTTCGCGAAACAACGGAATTTAATGTGAAGTTCGGACTTCTCGAAACGACGGAATTTAATGTGAAGTTCGCACTTCTCGAAACGACGGAATTTAATGTGAAGTTCGCACTTCGCGAAACCAAAGAAGTTTAACAGAAATTCACACTTCGCGAAACAACGGACTTTAACTGTAATTCGCACTTCGCGAAACGAAAGGGGTTTAACGTGTCGACCGCTCAAGACAGCATTCTCGAGTTCGGGTCGACACGGCTTCTTGATCCGACCGAGGAGAAAGGCAGCAAAAGATAATTTATTTCAAAAAGGCCGCTCACACGAGACTTTGGCCGAAAATATTAAAAGGGCCGCTCACACGAGACTTTGGCCGGGAAAATAGATTGAGGCCGCTCACACGAGACTTGGCCGTCAATCTCAGCAAAAAGGTCGCTCACACAAGACTTGACCAATTAAACGCGGAAAGGCCGACCGCGTGGCGCGCGGCCCGACGACGGGTTACCCGGGGAAACACGAAAACAGAGGAAATTCGACAAAATAAGCTCTACAAAATTGAAATAAAATAGAAGGTACTATACGCTCGAACCTCGTGCTCGGCGAGTGCGGCGATGCCCCTCGGTGGGTGTCCACCGTCGGCAGAGCTTCCCAGGTGTCCTTTTGGGTAGAGGTAGCGGGTGCGGATCAAGGCAGCGAAATTTTCGAAGGCATCTTCACGGCTTGACACTCGTAGACCAAGAAGGCCAGGTCTTCGCTCAGGTCCTCCGGGAAGGCTCGACGGCTCCTCTTCGGCGGCTCGACGTCCTCGTTGATTGGCCGCCGTCGGCTGCCAAATTGCGTCGGCCAATTGACAGTGGTCGCGTTCGAAATTGCCAGGATTTTGGGTGATGACAGCCGCGGCGCAGGTTCGCGCGCCGGATTTGAAGCGGACCCTGCTGTCCAATCCGGGCGCGCGGCCGGCGCGTGACGTCATCCGCAGGTCCAGGGACGTATCTCCTCGAGGACTCGGTGGTGCCGGTCCTGGGCTTCTTTGAGCCAAGATTCCTCGTGGTTTTGCCCGGGGGTGCCGACATCCCCTGATGCAACGGCTCCCGGGTGAGGGAACCAGTGGGCCCTTCCGCCCTGGGGTCACCGCGGCCTGGCCTCGGCGCAGGAGGGCGACGCAATTGGGACCCTCCCTCACCGCCCTTTTATGGACTCCCTAGAGTCAAAGGTCACGGCGGGGGGTCCACGGCCACCGGCAATGCGCCCTCCTCCCGCCATCGTTGAGGGGCCGGAATCCGGGTGCGGACGCGGTGACCCAGCGACGCCGCCATGGGTCGGCCCTTGCCGTCAAGCACAGGGTTGCGGGTGGCTCGGTTCGGCCCTACTCCGCGCGGCCCCGGCACCCATGGGCGGCGGCGGGGCGAGGCCTCTCTGCCACCGTTGTCGTCTGCTTCTGTAGTCCCTCGAGGGCGCCCTTGTCCCGCGATGGCTGTTGTCTTCTTGTGCCGCACTCGCCTCACCGCGAGGCTGTCCTAACGCCTAAGCTATACGCAACTTATGCTATCAAAAAAAAGTACGCAAGGTAACGCGACTGAATATTCGGTCTCCTCTCCTCCTCGGCCTTGAGCGTCGAGCGTGCTGGAATAAGACATGGATGTAATGATACAAGAAAATATATTATCACTGCCTTCGGAAAGGATTTTGATGCTTTGCAGGATGGAGATTTTAGAATATGGAGCCCTGGGGCGATCGCCCACCGGGTGCATCGTCACAATCTCCCCCTCCCTGGGGGAGGCCGGACGAGGCCTGAGCGTACTTACCAGCACAAAACCTCCCTTTGAGGCACAAAACTTTAACTAAATTTTTCCCTCAACAGCGGGGTCCGTTCGCGGGGCTCCGCCAAAATGTTCCAACAGGCCCTTACTTAGCCATGACAGACAACAATAAAAATATCTCTCTCCTCTGTACGGCAGTAGCATACTACCAAACAGATTAAATCAACGGTCGATAAAAGAAAATAAAAGAAAGAAGTGCGACGTTCAGAGGTACGGCAATAAATAAGGCGAAGTGTTTCCAAATGAACAAGAGAAATTTAATCGAAAGATAGCAACGAAAATGAAGTGGGCCCGAGGGCCAACGCGAAAGATAAGAACAATAAAAAAGAAGGACTTAAGCCTCTCTACGGTAGCGCAAATAAAACGGGTCGACCATGCTGACCGTGCAACCTGATAATGAACGGGGTATCCGTCCTACCTCCGCGGACTTGTCGCGAAAGGCAGCATCGAAAAAGAAAACACGGATAAGAAAGCAAAGGGGTACTCGTTAAAGGCAGCACTTGCGAAAGGGAGCTAGGTCCCTTCGGAACCGTACCCAGCAGGGCGTCATCACCTCCTAGCTGGGCGCTGTGGGGGCGGCATGAAGCTGTCCCGTCGAAGGTGCCCTTTACCTACGACGTAGGGGCCTTCCGCTCGCCATCCGGATCCGCAACGGGGGCAGGTCTTGATGATGACCCCCTTAGCTCCGCACCGGTAGCAAAAGTCTCTCCTGGCTCTGGGACACTCGCGGTAGTGGTGCCCGGGTAGGTCGCAATTAAAACAGCGACGTGGGCGGCCACCCCAGTTGGTCGCTGTATGCCAAGAAGCGGTGGTGGTCTCTGAGCCGATGGAGCTAGCGGTCTCCCACTGTGTGGTAACGCTCTCGGTCTCGTCCCGCCCAGACGCGGTCCCTGCCTCGTTGGGCACGGGCTCGACTTCCGGCTCGCGCGGCGGGGCGGTGGCCGGTTGGTCTTCTGTCTGCCCCGTGGAAGCCTGGTCCGACGGTGCAGGCCGGCGGCGCTGAAATCGCCATGGCCCGTCCTCGGCATCGTACTCTTTGTCCGAGGGTGTCGGCGAGTGGGGCCGTTTGGCCCGGGGCGGCGTGTCCCACGTATGGGTGGCCCTTGGTGGCACGTAGCCAAAGGCCTTTAGACCCCAGAAAGGATCGAGTTCCAGGGGCGGCGAGACGGATGGTTCGGGCTCCCAGTGGTCCATTGGGGGCCAGGGGTGCGTCGATGTCGGGTACCACCAATGGCCAAAAAACGGTCCCTGAGCTGAGACTGGCGGAGCGATCGCCTCCCAGTCCGAGGTCTGAGTCCCCTCGTGCCGGTGTTCCCCAGTGGGGGTCTGGGTCCCCATTTCGACCGAGGAGCCGGGGTCGGTCTGGGTGGCCCGGGCCGTCGACGAGGTGACCTCCGTCTGGACCCCTATCTCCCGGGTATCCGGGAAATCCCGTACGCGCCCATGGCTGGCGCCTAGGGGTCGACGCTGGAGGTCCCGCCAAGGACAGGATTCCGTCCTTAAGTGCGTCAGGTCACTGACGACTTGGCAGACATCGTGCCAGAATCGCGGGTGTTTCAATGCCACCGCACTTATGTCGTCCTCGTACTCTGCGAGGATGTCCCAGGGCCTCCCTGGCCGCGCATCCATTGTGAGTGAGTGGTTAGGTAGCACAAGCCCCTAACAACGTTCGCTGAGAGACAGCACACTCCGGACTTTCCTATAAGGGGTTCCAATGAGGTATTACGGGGGCGTTGACACATAATAGGGTTTAAGGTCATGGATATGGACCTTACCCACGGGTTGATCATTAGGGCCTACCACCGCATAAACGACATCAGACAACACACGCGATATCTTAAAGGGGCCATGAAACTTGGGCACAAGTTTGGCCGAAAAATGCTGGGTGGCCGACGATAACACATGGTAGCGTTTTAATACCAAATCCCCGACATGAAATTGTACATCTCGTCTATGACGATTATAATAACCCGCCTGCCTTCGATTCGCTTGTTCCAAATTGTTCGTGACGTGTCCCCGAAGGGTATCTACTTTTTTCATACGTTCCACCCACGCTTCAGGTAACTGAGGTAGCAGTTCGCGATCTTCGTCTGGGTTTCGGACTGGGGTGTTAACGGAACGTGGTTCCCTGCCGAAGTTTAAGAACGCGGGAGTAGCTCCTATCGAGGAGTGGTATGCGGTATTATACGCGAATCGGAAATCATTTAGGTGAACGTCCCACTCGCGATGATCGAGATCTAAGAAGGACACGATCATTGTCTTAATAACCCTATTAATGCGTTCTACAGGGTTAGCCTGCGGATGGTAAGGAGGCGTGGTGATCTGGGTCACACCGAATTCTTCGAGTAGGGCTGTAATATCGCGGTTTACGAACTCGGTTCCATTATCGGTGAGCAAAGCTTCGGGTACTCCCCAACGGGAAAAGACTAAACCCTGTAAGGCAGCGGCGATTTTCTGGCCGGTGGCCTTACGAAGGGGGCAACATTCTATTCACTTCGTGAATAAGTCCTGTATCACAAGAAGATATAAGTGACCTTGTTTACTTTTGGGAAAGGAACCCATGATATCGGCAGCGATAAGGGTCCATGGTTGGGTAACGACTCGACGTCCCATACAACCGAGAGGTGCCGCCTGTTCAACCTTGCATCGTTGACATACGTCACACCTTCTCACGTACTGGACGACGTCTTGAAACATACGGAGCCAATAAAATTTTAGGGACAGGCGACGATGGGTCTTATCAACTCCTAAATGGCCAGACAGCGGAGAAGAATGGGTCTCGATAATGACGGATTCCCGTTTATCCGTAGGCAGCACTAGTTTCCATGAATCGAGGTCGTCAACTTCGGTCGATTTCCATGGTTCGGGTTTATGGTAAAATAACTTTCCATTATCTACTTTCCAATCGGGGAACTGATCAGGGGCGCGAGATACGTCGCGAAATTTTCGAGAATACCAGGGGTCTTCCTCGGTAATATTCATTAACGCAGTTTCGCAGATAGCTAGAGGTATCGGTAGGATACTTAGGGCAGCGTCGGGTAACGGATCAAGATCCTGTTCCGGTATTCGGGACAGGGCGTCAGGGATGTGATTCATGGCACCTTTCCGATGAATTACCTCATAGTCGTATTCGAGGAGTTCTAAGGCCCAGCGGGCCAGACGACCTGTCGGATTCTTCACATTATGTAGCCAACGTAAGCTACTATGATCCGCAATGACGGAAAAACGATAACCTTCCAGATAGGGTCGGAACTTGCGAATGGCCCAGGTGACTGCGAGACATTCTTGTTCCGTCACGGAATATCGTGATTCTACGTCCGCGAAGGCACGACGTCCTAACGCCTAAGCTATACGCAACTTATGCTATAAAAAANGGCCTTCTTGGTCTACGAGTGTCAAGCCGTGAAGATGCCTTCGAAAATTTCGCTGCCTTGATCCGCACCCGCTACCTCTACCCAAAAGGACACCTGGGAAGCTCTGCCGACGGTGGACACCCACCGAGGGGCATCGCCGCACTCGCCGAGCACGAGGTTCGAGCGTATAGTACCTTCTATTTTATTTCAATTTTGTAGAGCTTATTTTGTCGAATTTCCTCTGTTTTCGTGTTTCCCCGGGTAACCCGTCGTCGGGCCGCGCGCCACGCGGTCGGCCTTTCCGCGTTTAATTGGTCAAGTCTTGTGTGAGCGACCTTTTTGCTGAGATTGACGGCCAAGTCTCGTGTGAGCGGCCTCAATCTATTTTCCCGGCCAAAGTCTCGTGTGAGCGGCCCTTTTAATATTTTCGGCCAAAGTCTCGTGTGAGCGGCCTTTTTGAAATAAATTATCTTTTGCTGCCTCTCTCCTCGGTCGAATCAAGAAGCCGTGTCGACCCGAACTCGAGAATGCTGTCTTGAGCGGTCGACACGTTAAACCCCTTTCGTTTCGCGAAGTGCGAATTACAGTTAAAGTCCGTTGTTTCGCGAAGTGTGAATTTCTGTTAAACTTCTTTGGTTTCGCGAAGTGCGAACTTCACATTAAATTCCGTCGTTTCGAGAAGTGCGAACTTCACATTAAATTCCGTCGTTTCGAGAAGTCCGAACTTCACATTAAATTCCGTTGTTTCGCGAAGTGCGAATTTCCCATTAGATTCCGTTTTGTCGCAAAGTGCGAATTTTACGTTAATTTCAGTCTGTTTCGAGAAGGGCGAACTTCAGTAAATTCCATTTTGTGTTCGCGAAGTGCGATATCCCCTTGATTTAAAATCCGTTTTCGCGATAGGCGAACCCCTTTAACTTTCTTCCGTTCGAGCTGAATATTTCTTGGCTAACCGTGCCTGCCTTCGATTTAGCGGTTCCAGTTATAAATCGACCAATGAATTTATGTCCGGAAATTTCGATGATATTACAATATTAGTTTCGTTAGGTGATACAATTTATTGGATTATAATTATGTCCGCGCCTATGTGATTTATGAAAATTTCATGTGTCCGAAATCTTTTGTTTCTTGCGTTTTGAATTGATTTGCGCTGATATTTTGAATTGCTGCCTTTTCTTGCGCTACTTTACCTTGTATTTTTTTGTGTATCCCTGCCTTACTCGCGTAAACCTTGATTGATTGTTCTTGCGCCTGTTCTCCGTTTGAATATTTTCTTCGCGAGTTTCGTCTTGTAACATTTCCGAATTTACTTTAGTGCGTGCTATTCTTAATTTTCGTGTTCTCTTTAATTGGAGTACTATTCTTGTCCCGTAGTCGAGCCCAATTATACTTGAAGTCCGTTTAGCGTTTTGAATTTTTGGTATTTTGAATTTCGCGTTTTTGGATTTTTGGGCTGTCTAAAGCCACCGTCTCTTTTCCGTGCGCCTCGCCACATCGTCCCTTTGAGTGCGAGCGCGCGTTTCGTCGCCCGGGCCGGTACCGGATTGTGGGCTCGCCCGTGGCCATTTTGGCAATTGTTAGAATCTATATTTTTCGTTTTGGGAATAAATAGGCCATTAATTTAATTCCGTCTCTGGTTTGCTTTTTCTGAAAGGACCCCGCCCTCTCCGCAGTCGCTTGGGCGTATTGAGCTAGCCCGGTCTATTTTTCGTCGTCGGCGACGCTGCGTTTCGTCTCGTCTCGCTGCCTTTAGTTCAAGTTACGTGTCTGGGACCTTTAGATAATTTTGATTCTGTTAGTGAAGGGACCGACCCTTCAGGCCTTACGCTGGTGCGAATCCGTGGGCGGGTTGGGAGGCTCATCGCCGGTGCGTGAGCTCCCGTACGCTGGTGCGAGCCCCGACGGATTGGGCCCGTGCGGTTCGGGTCCCCGATTGGCCCTTTGGAGGGCCTGGCGCCCAAATCTTTTACTGCTTTTGAGCGAGTACGAGACGGAGACCCTATTTTATTAATTATTTATGTGTGACTTCCCCAGAGAGTCGGAATCTTAATTGCCAGAACTTTGTTTTGAGTAAAAATAACGTCACACAGTATATCAGAAGTTAAAAATATATGTATATTACAAGTTAACGGAATGTCTAAAATATTCTATTGAATTTTAGATATACGCATTGTGACGTGGCAATTTTTTAAAGAGCTATCTGCCCCTGCTGAGGCCCGCTGCACCTCGGCTTCTTGCGCGCTTCACCTTCACCCGATCGCTTTGAGCAGGACCGTCCGAGAGACTCTTAATTCCCATTCAAACTCCAACTCTCGAAGCCCACCGGGACCCTTCGAGAGGTTACCAAAAACTACACCAAAACTTACGAATCCTCGGGGTCCACCAGGACACCCTCCGAGTCGACTCCATTAAATCTCAAAAATTTGGGCGCCAGGCCTCCCACGAAAGCCAATTCTCAAAATCCTCACAAAATCTCAATACACAAAGAACTCAACAAAACGTCTCTCAGCCGGCACTTCGCTCGGACGACCGGTGGGGCGGATAGCTCAGAGCGCACGCGCCAATTTCGGAGAGGGCGAGGTAAAGCCGTTTAACTTCAAAATCTCAAAACACTACTGCTTGGCCAACACTACACTTTTATCTCGCTTAGTAAACGAAAAGTAAAAGGAAGTAGGGAAAAGTGCCACCCTGCAAATTAATTAACTCAACACTCGATTAACAAGAAAATAAAGTTTTATTCCACAAAGAAGAATTAAGTTGAGTGGGCTTTCAACATAGTCTGTCTTATTTACAGAAGGCGGTATAGGACCGACTCGTCCGAGAACGGAGAGAAAATCTCCCTCAGAAAATTACAATACTCTAGGTAACAAAAGAAAAGATTCAGGGAAACAGCACGAGGTGAGGTACTAGGGAATAACAAAATTGGAAATTGGACCGAGTCTGAAGACTCTCGCAAATCACTGGAATACGGTGGATAAGAAATAGATACCGATGAGAGTTATACTAAATAATTTAAATTGAATTCTTCCGCCAAAATTCGAGACGAAGTTTCGAAGTTCTCGTTCTCCGCGAAAACTTAGGGAAAGACTTGGAAATATTTCTGACGACAAATAGGTGGATGAATTCAAAAATTATTCTAGCTAAATCTTCCCGAAATCCCTCTAATAATTACCTATGCCAAGAATACTCGAAAAAACTGGACTCGATTCTAAATACTTCTTAACTTATTCGGAAACTTAAGCTACCTTAAATAATACCTAAATTATACTCGCTCGCCGGTTCGCTCTACGCTAAATTGAACGAAAGCGCATTAAATCGAGAACGTTACATGTTTCGAAAACAAATAAGAAAATCAAGACCTCTTACGCGCCAGGTACCAATACAATTCCAGATACAAAATGGTAAAAGAGTGTATAACACAATGAAAAGAATAAGGGGAATCACCCGCCAGCCAGATTGATATTATGTCAATATGCACTAAATATGCATACAATATGCTAAAATTCGGTACAATGCGCCAGAAATGTCAATATGCACTAAAAATACGAAATTACGCCAAAGATATATAAAATGCGCCAGAAATGTCAATATGCACTAAAAATACGAAATTACGCCAAAGATATATAAAATGCGCCAGAAATACGGCTTCGAAGAAGAAAGAGTTACGGTACGTTAAATTTTAGATAAAATGCGCCAAGAATTGGGACTTACGCCCCGCGCCCACGGAACGTGATGCAGTCGCCGCGCGGCTTCTTCGCCTCCGACCGCGGGGAACTTAGAACAAGAAAGATCGTACAACGCAACAATTGTTACGTAGGTACCTTCCGTACCCTAAAATAGGGAAAAATCCGTTTTTTTTTTATTAACCGGAGTCAGCCATGGAAATTCGAGTAAAGAGAAACTCTTGCGAAAGAATTCAACGAGTTCACCGGCCAAACGGCTCCAAAAGTCACGACCGACCCGGGGCAAACAACCTGATGACTCCGCAACGCATCAGCACGACTCCGAAGTCCACCCTCACCTGCGCCCTAGGAAACCCCCACCAATCGGAATATCCTGCTAATAAAACCAGCAGTCCGATCAGAAGAGGGCTAGTCAGTCTTTTAGTCAATTTGTGATAAGTCAACGTCAGTCGTCATCGAAACTTCGAGTGGAGCTCCTGGCCCCGGTACTCCGTTCCTAGCGAGTCAGAGACCGAGACCATAGGACTCCCTGCCAAGGACCACTATCCTGCGAGCTGCAGTAGCGCCATCCGGTACTCCAGCGATCCAGCCACCGAGTCAGGACTAGACGGCGGCACTGCGACTTCCGTTGGACGGGAGGCTTCTAGGAGACCTCCAACCCTAGGGCACGCCACGGGACGAAGGTGTTCACGCACTGTCATCCGACCGGGTCGATCAAAAGAGACTGTCACCGATTACGGCCGCTGAACAAGCCAGGTAGAGGATTCTTCGCAAGCTCGATTCATCCTCATTTTCATTCTAGTTTACTTATTAACCCTTCATCTCCGACCAAAACCGAATACTAACCATTATCGCGATTTCCATGCCTTGCTCCGGTTAACCGGATAGATTAAGAACCCATCAATTTACTTTTAACAGCTGAGCTCGAATCTCAGCATCGCGAGATAGAATCACGCGCAGACCACCATTAAAATATCAAGAATTCCCGCGTCAGCACTCCGGCGTCCAGTAACCTGCCGCCGCTAAAGCGCGCTATCGCGACACCCGAACCTCCGCGACGCGGAAGTATACTAATCCAGAGAAATTAGGTCAAGGCACCACGCGTGCTCCTCACAGCTGACTGTAACCTCGCGTACGAATAAATACAACTCTTATCGCCACATAGCCTTTCGTCCGCACCCCTTTTTATTCCTCACTCTCCTAGATCCCACCAGAGGAATTGATCTAGCCGCTCGGATCAATCTCCTCACAAACGCAAAATAACCGTTACGCGCAAGATTTGGGTAATCTCCAACCGAATTTCCCCGGCCTCGCATCCGCTCGGCCGCCCCGTAACACAATTAAAAACTCGAAACGATCCTCTGGACACAATTCGCGAGAAACTTGGAACTACTCGCGATAACTCAAATTTTACGTTCGGTCCAATTTACTGTACACTGTTCTTAGATCTTAGAGAATGTCCTACATTTTCATAAAACTCAGAAAAAC
The DNA here is from genome assembly GCF_000612105.2 of Orussus abietinus. Taxonomy (NCBI): domain Eukaryota; kingdom Metazoa; phylum Arthropoda; class Insecta; order Hymenoptera; family Orussidae; genus Orussus; species Orussus abietinus. The sequence continues at coordinate 12,474 of NW_019395996.1, forward strand.
GCGGACAGTTTCGGACACAACCCTTGGCCCTGGTCCGGGGAGCCTTCAGCCTCCTCTACGAGGCATTCACAACAAGAATTTTACTTTTACTCTTCGGTTTTCCCACGGATTCTCCGTTTTAACGAGCCGGCCAATCAGACACACCCGTCGGACTCTTAACCACAATCGGAAAGAAAATGAGAATGCTTACCCGCGCGGAATGACGGACGGGCCGCCTCCGCGACTCCTAGTCTGGCCGCCGGCACGAAACTTACATCTGACTCAAAATTTGCTCGCTAGCACGGATCTTCGGACAGGCCGCCTACGCAACTCCCAGTCCTGCCGCCGGCACGAGACTTACCACAAAAAAACTAGTCACCGGGCGCGAACAAAAGTCGCTAACTGACCATGGTTTTTATTTCTCCAAAATTACACAGAGAATCCGACCGAGGAAAAAGGAAATTCAGATAATAGAACCGAATTCGGTAATCTACTTTACTTAGAAAATTTACCTCATTTCCTCAAGAACTCTTAAAATGGCTCCCCTCGACATAAGAAAACGGGCACTTACTTTTCGAAGGGCTTTCGCCATTGCTCGCCGGCTAACCTGCCGTCTCCCTCACGCCTCGAAGTGGCGGTCCGGAGCTGCGACGTAGACTCGAGGTTCAGGAACGCAGGAACTCCAGAAAATAGGGAACCTGCAGAAAAACTGGGCCGGTGATGAGTTCGATCCGTAGATGAAGAAAGCCGGAAGTCTTGGAGTCCGGTTAGATATAGGATTCCGGGTGATCATTCCGGGATCCTTAATTTCAGTCGTTGACTGACTCAGGCACTCTGATGTCGCTCAAATTTCGGAAATCTTCGCGCACCGCGCAGCGCTAATTGGCGCTTGATAGAGGACGCGCGGGATGGTGGTGGAAGGGGTGGTGGCGCACCTCTCGCGCGTTGTGCGTTACTCCGGAACCAGGCCCGTGTTCGATGGTGGGATCGTAGAGGCCCTTGGCGCGACGCTCTCTCCCTGAGCAGCCGCCTAAAATTCTTCCGGAGGGTTCCTCGGCCCACCCGGGCAGACCTAAGCAAACCCGGATGTTTCGGCGGCGACCGGTAAGGCGTCCCGGAAGCCAGGCGCCCCAGGCGCCGGCAAATAGGGCCCAGACCTTTTTGCCCGCTCCCTGACGTCATAACTTGGCCGCGAGTTGGAATTCCCAGGACGCGGCATCAATCCACCGCCGTGCCGATTGGGACCGGGGAAAATTGCTAGGCCCCACCCCCCGGCCCGGCTCCTGTCCGGTTAGTCCTGGTGTTCCCGCGGGCGGCCCACCTCTAGCCGACAGAACCAACTCTAGGCCCGCCCCCGCAGGCAGGGCCACCAGGGTGGTGAAGACGGGATCGGCCGGTTCCCCTCATGGGACCCGACGTTACGGCCGTGACTCCTCTTGGTCCTACGCTCCTGCGCAGCCGCCGGCCGCTCTCTCCGAGGCGGCTCCTGGAGCGGCGAGCGACGACGTACCCGCGATCACTACGAGGTCGATACTGTTGTCGTCCCGGTTGCTAACCGACTCTACGCAGGCTACCACACGTTCTCAAATATTCGATGGAATGTTACTCGACCAATCCAGGCAATATTCGGGAGTACAAAATTACGCTCTGCATAAAGAGAAAAAAATGCATAAAAGCGTATCTCGAGCGACGCCTCTCGGGAATCCGCAGAAAACACTATATTTACTTCCTCAGTCGCAAAGCAAAACCTGAAAGCGGCTCAGCAACATTCTAATTAATACACGGTCAGCGCTAGTTTCACCGCAAATCGGGAACCGCCGGACCAGAACGTGCCCCTTCAAACTGAAAAAGAGGCGAATTAGCCCTCAGAAATTAATGTGACTGGTGGCCAAAAGTCCACCACGTCGCTATATATTGTAATGCGATTTTTCCTCCATCTGAAAATCTCTCGCACCTTCGTCGGTCCGCGCTCTCGCCTCCCTCTCCGTTTTCCGAATATCCAATGGGCGCGAGTTGATTTTTGGATCCCTGGAACCAACAAACCGGTCTAATCAGAATCGTAACTCATAATCGCAAAACTTATCACCTAAATTATATCACGAAACGGAGAGAAGAGCGGCGAGAGGGTCCTCGGACGGCATGTCCCGTGTCGCTCAGGAGGCAAGTTGTGGAGAGTTAGCGTCGGGGTCGTAATTGACCAAAGGGAGAATGTGACAAAGGCTACACTTTAGCGAAGAATGAAGAAAAGTTGTATATTCTCATATATTCCCAGATACTCTAGTACATCATATTTACGCGTTCGTACATCGCGGCCGGAAAAGAGGTTCTTCGGTGATCATACTCAGGTTTCCACAGGACGCGCAGACGTCCGCAATGCTATGAGCCTCGACCAATAGACGCGAGGTTGGGATCCCCGGGGCTCTGATATCGCAAACGGAACAGAACGGTAGCGTATGGAACTCCATACTCACCCTAGAGTTCCCTAGAACGGACGTGAACGGAACCCTAATGCCTTACTGGAGCAATCGACCGGAACCTCGCCCTCGGTCCTCTTCTTCACACATCCACTCGCGGCACTCACTCGGGTCAGACTCTCTTTTCGAATTCTCCCACAATCCTACGCAACCCGAAATTCCGGACATATTTCTCCCCTTCGGCGTACCCGGCGAGTCATGGGATGGGAACGTTCGGTACCTTGGAGGTCGCGGGGGTTGTCACCGGGTCCCCGGAGAGTGGTAGGGGAATCCGCGAGGCCGATATGGAATCCGCCGGCGGGCCTCACCCTGGGACCGACCTTGGTGGTGGAGGATGCGACCTATCCAAATAAATGGCAAGGCTTCCTCGGCAGTGGCTGTGGCCTGTCCACCGCGCGAAGCCTGCCAACCGTATTTCTTGGCGCCTCCTGGCCTCACCAGGTCGATCCTCTCCGAATCGGGGCGCTGGGATCACCAGACCGCTGGCCCTTGCCGGCGAACCTCCTCGGTCGGAACGCTCCACCCTGTCGGGAGACTCTGATTTGGTCCGCTTTCAGGGTGGGCGTCCTCCCGGTGACCTCGCAGAATTCCCCCCGTGGGACGAGGGATCCCACTCCCCGGATGTTTTGGGGAGTCAGGGCCCCTGCCTCGACCTCCTCGCGTCCCTCTCCTCGCTCGATCCCGCGGGTTCCGAGGGGTCCTGGAGCGGAACGGCACCTATAATAGTCTCCGCACACCATCCTTAGAGTTTCCCGAAGATCCCGTATCGTCTATTACGGTCGTGGTCTTGGGACGGACGAAAATCCGTCACAACTCTCCTCCCCTACCGAGAGGTTTTAGCCTATATAGGTGACAATACAGAATTTAAAGAAAAGAAGACAGAAGGAAACAAAAATTAGTAGATAATGGCCAAAGACAACAGAGCGTCAGGGTCACTTCCCTTCGAGAACAAACTGTATGGAGGAGAAGTCTTTCCACCTCTGAAGGCCTAAAGCGTGAACGATATTACCCTCGAATTCGAGGCTGTAGCGTTACGGTAAAGGAGCTGAAATTCTGGGACATCCAAGCCAGGGCCTGGGCTAGAGCGGGAATGGCGGGAGCAGGAGCACGCTCAGTCTGGAGCAATAAATACACCGCATGTCAGAAAAAGGGCTAAGCCCAAAAAGTTCCCTTTATTTGGAATCCGGCGGTGAGGTCCGTGCTTGTTTCCGGACACGCCGGAACTCCCACGGCCCGAGGTCGTCCTCCGAGGTAGCGGTGGTGGTCCGGATTGGTGGGCGCGATCTTGGAGCAGGTGTTGGCGCTGGTGTTTGCGTGAGGGCCTCACGGGGCACGTTCGTGCCGAACCCGGGATGATACGGCCCGTGCTGTCGCCAATCCAGGCCACATGCCCGGCAGGTTTTGGTGACCCCCTTCCGGTGACCCCCTTCCGGTAACCCCCTTCCGGTGACCCCCTTCCGGCCACACTTCTGGCAGAAGGTCTGTCGCATCTCCGGGCACTGCGTCTCGTTTTCCGGCAGTTCCAGCACAGCCTGGTTGGTCGCGACTTCTTAGCTGGCGATGCTGGTGGGTGGCTGCGATTCGGGGCGGTTACGGTGGTGGTCGCCGGTACGGATTCGGGACCCAGAGGAGGCTTCGCGGCCGGAGTTGGGCCTTCCGCGGGTGTCCACTCCATTGTGCTGAAGGGGGTCTCGGTCTCGCTCGGGGGTGGAGTGGGGTCCCGCTCCTGGGCCTTGCTCTCTGTTTGGGTGCCCCTGGAGGTTCCGGTGGTTTCTCCCCAGCCTGCGTGACAGCGTCCACGGGCGCCGCCTTTACCCCGGTTTGGGTGGCCGCGTCTACGAAGGGGTTCAGTGCCCCTAGCCGGGCGTTGAACCGATACACCGGCTGGGTTCGGTTGAGAAGAGGGCGGGTTAATCCGCACCCTTCGTGGCCCTGATGCCCTAATCGGATAGCCATTTCTCTCAAGGCATCCGTTAACCCAGGCTGGTACCCTTCCAACCAGAGCAGGGCTCCCAAGTAGGGCCGGATCGGGTTGAACAATGGGTCCTCGTCAATCTGCCCCGGCATTGGCCGGTAGCGACGGGGTCGGTCAGAGACTCCCTCCGGTGGGTCAACTAGACGGTAAGTCGGCAGCGGGGGTGGACTCGGTATCCCGTTCGTCGGCGACGGGCTCCGGGGAAGAGTCTCCCAGTCGTCCTCCGAGTCGGCCGTCCGATATGTGGCCCCGTCCTCGTTGTCGGACCCGAGGTCGATGACCTCGAAATCGTCGAGACGTCTAGGGGAATCGGCCTCCTCGGGCTCGGGGCTCACCTCCTCGTCAACGACCTCGAAGTCCCCTGGATCGCTGTCAGGTTCTTCGGGTTGTTCGGTGGACTGGGCCCGCGAGAGGAGCTAGTCCTCCCATTCCGGATCCAGGCCCTCATCGGCGGGGATGTCCTCCCGCTTGTCTAAATCCGCCATAACGAGTCCAATACAGGGCCTGGAGCGGTAATGCCCCTAGAGCAGTTCTAATCTTGAAAGAAAAGTAGTTTTAGCTGGTTTCAACACCGTCCGGTTAAGAACGGAGTGACTGGAGCGAAAAAGGAGATCCTGCGGAAAGGTTTAAGAGTAGAAAGGTTTGAGGTCTTCTATGGCAACCTTCCCTAGGGAGTTCCCCTGGAGATTGCTTATGAGGTAGACCACTCGTGTTAGTGCCTTGCTAACGACGAATGGTCCGTGGAACGGGGTAGCTAGCTTGGCGGAGTGATTTTTCGCGGCTGAAGACAACACGTGTTGCCGCTTAAGCACTAGGTCCCCCTTTCTGTAGCGGTGATCGCGATGTCGCAAATTATAGTAACGCGATTGGCGCTGGAACGCGGCGTCTAGAGCGTGCACTATCCAACCTCGCCAGACATTGAGGTGTTCCATCCTCTTTAGAGAGATTATGGCACGGTTCTTCCGGAATTCGGGGTAAAGCGTCCGGTACGTGATGAAGCGCGCCCTTGCGGTGCATGATTGTGAACGTGTACTCTAGCAATTCCAGATCCCATCGAGCCAACCTCCCAGTCGGGTTCCTAAGGTTACGGAGCCATCGCAAGCTGCTGTGGTCCGTGATATCGGTGAACTCGTAGCCCTCTAGGTAACACCGGAATTTACGAATGGCCCATATAACCGCGAGACACTCTTGTTCAGTGACCATGTACTTCCTCTCGGCGTCGGTTAGGGCACGACTGGCGTATGCGATTACCCTTTCGTCACCGTCGCGGGCCTGAGTAAGGACGGCTCCGAGGCCCACACTACTAGCGTCGGTCTGGAGCGTAAACGGGAGAGTGAAGTCAGGGCAGGCCAATGTTGGCGCTGATGTTAACTGAAGGTTTAACTCGTCTAGAGCGCGTTGCTGTGGGCAACCCCATTCCCGTTCTCTTTGCTTTCTGGTGAGCTTGGTCAGGTGTTCAGCGGCGGCACCGAACTCTGGGATGAATCTCCGATATCATGAGGCCACTGCTCGACCCTGAACCCTCATTTGGAGGACTGATGCGGTATCAATGATACGTTCATGCCCGTCCGCGACGACGACTTGCCGAGGCGGTACGGTGAACGTCGATAGCACTAGCCGCGTAACTCGTTCAATAGTTCCGGGCCCGAGAAAGGACTTGCTCGCGCCACAGTCCACTAGATCTTCTAGAGACTGGCCTCCGATCTGGATGGGGGTGTGGAACGCCCCAGGGTGCGCACTTCTCAAGGTCGCCTGTAGCTCATCTGGAATCTCGGTCCTGCTAACGGTGGTTACCAGCGGTGGCTCTGCTGCCGAATTAGGGGATTCCGCCGTGTCGGCCGTTTCTCCCCTCGGGGAGGGTGCATACTCGGAAGGCCCGATGTGTCCGTTTTGGTGATCCCGCCCATCGATAGCGGACTCACTGGGTGGCGTTTCCCGGGTTGCAGTATGGACACTTCGCGGTTGTTACTCCTGGGCAACGGCAACGGTAACAGAACAGCCTCCGCGGTTCGGGGCATAGACGGTGTCGATGGCCCGCTCTATCGCAATTCCAGCACTTGAACTCGCCCGCAGGGGTTGGTCCAGGCCGAGGATTTGGGGCCGATTCTCGTGGGGCGGGTATCGTGGCTAGTGGCCCCGGTAAGGTGGTCGTGGGGGTTGGCGCTATGGGTGGTCAGGCCGCCGAGGTGGGCCTTGGCGTTCGTGATGCGTTGGCCGTAGGGGTTGGTGGTCGAGGCGCGGCGCACCGAGGTAACATGGCTACGAACTGTTCGACGAGGACGTCCCCGGAGTCCCTTACGAGTTCCTCGTCCTCGTCATCCCCTTCGCCGGTTACTTGTGCCATATTGGCTAGGGCGCGGCGGATTGGAGTCGGACGACCAGAGGGGGTACGAGGCCCGGCGTACGCGAAGCTCGGGCACAAGGAGTCGTGCGGTAGCGGTGGTGACTTATAATTTGCCACACCCTGGAACACTCGTTCCTGTCGCGCCGCGGAAACCTCAAGGGCGTCCATCGTTAGGTGTTCGGCCAGAGGTAGCACTAGTCGATAGGCTGGCAACATATTACGGTGAGTGTACCTCACCCTCTCCCATTCAGAACATGCCGGCTGTATACGGGAGAAAAGGCCATTCATACAGGCGATGTACTCAGAAACGGACTCCGTCTCCCCTTGTGTACGACTTGAAATATCTACATGAAAAGCTATCTGGTAATCGGGGTCCGCGAAACGGTCGCGCATCGCTTGGCGGGCCGATTCCCAGGTCGAAAAGTACCCAACATGTCCGCGATACCATATCAGGACGCTGCCCTCCAGGGTGAACGGCAAGGCTCTCAGCAGGTCAGTGTCTCGGATCGCCAGAAACTTCCGCCCTTCCTCTATACGGGAAATAAAGTTCTCTACGTCCTCCCCACGGCTTTCGGTGAACTTGAACCCCCAGGAGAGTAGAGTGCGCAGCACTGCGGGTGCGGACATGGGGCGTCCACCCGCGGCGAGGAGGTCGTCCTCGTCGTCTTCGGGGGTGAAGGTATGTGACGGTGGTATTAGCATTTGGCGGGTTGACTGGGGTTGGTGGTCCCCCTGGTGAGGTCCCCCCGTCGTCTCGCGGTGTCGGGGTTCCTCGCGTCCCGCCCGTCCCAAACTGTGGGGTGGGACGTCGCCCTGGAGTCGTAATTTTTCCAGTCTGGTACGGTCGTGTTCCAGCTGTCGCTTTCTAGCTTCGAGCTGTCGCCATTGGTCCTCCAACATGAGGCGTTGGTCGTCCAACTGCCGATGATATTCCGCTACCAAACGCCTCTGGGTTTCCGTCACGGGATTACCGTCCAAATCGGGATTAAGCCCCAGCGGGATTTTTGTTTCGCCAATTTTAGGGGAGAGTTCGGGAGCGGTCGCGGTAGCCTTCAAGATACCGGCGGTAGCGAGCGAGAACACATCTGAATCGCCCCCGCGGGCCTCGGGCAAGCTCGAGTGCTGCGACCCGGTGTCCCCTATGGGCACCTGTAGCTTTGCTTCCTCCATTTCGGCTAACCTCTGCTTAGCGGGCATGGTCGGAGCGCGGCTCATGGGTTTTCCTATTCGCCTCGTCCACCCACCCTGGTCTTACCCGCGAGGTCATTATGGGTCTTATTGGGGAAGACAGTCCCGATCTATCGGCCTGAGCCTACTGGGGGTGGAAAGTGAGGATAGTAGCGCCCGGTGGGGTACGGGTTCAACAGGAGTCCCTTTGCCTTCGCTACCCGCTATGGCAGCCAAAAGGGGTAAGGGTAGAGATTACTATAACGTGAAGGAGCAGAAAAGGGAACGGGTTTTACCTGAATACTGGAACGGTAGCAGGAAAGGAAAAGGTTTTCACACAAAAGTGAAACTATAACTGGGAAAGGAAAAGATCTTTCACTTATAACGGAGAAAGGAATGCTATTAGGGGAGCGGGGGGCAGAGACATATAGATATGTATGTAATGATAATGAGTTTATTATTATGCTAAACTACTAGCCCTATCCTAAACTACCTTATTCTAATTACTTAACCTACTCACGGCTACGGGCGAGCACGCGGGCGCTGGGATAATGGCGGGCACCTCGTGGCGGTGGGTCGGCGGCGGCGCGGCATCTCGGGACAGGCCGGGTCGGCAGCGGCGGTGGGCCCTCACGGCTGAGTCGCTCGGTCGGTTAACGGGAGCGGTCGGGATGCCGAGTGCGGACCGTGGTCCGGTTCGGAGGGTCGGAAGGCACACTTGGCGCTCGGTCTCGTCCCCTGCTTGGCACGTCGTCGAGGCGGAAGTGTGCTCGGCGATCTTCGGGCCGGTTCGGTGGCGCTCGGGCGCGCCGGCGCGGTGTCCGGGACCGCGCGCCTAGCGCGGCGGCTCAGGGCCTGAGGGCGCCACTGGCCCGGTGGCGCGTCGTTCAAACGACGTAACGGCTTGCCCGTCACACCCTCCCCCTCCGTAGAAAGGGTTGTTTCCTCGTCGTGTCGTGCCTCTGTGTAGTCCTTGTGGAGTGCGTGCTATGTGATGTATTGCGTCTGGTTTTGTGTGCCCTTTGTTGTGTGCGAGTTCCGTTGTATGTGTCTCTTGGTGTGTGTGTGTGTGTGTGTGTGTGTGTGTGCCTCCAGCCGTGTGCCTCCTTCCTGTTGTGGGTGTGGGTCTTGCTGTGTGGTTGTGTGTGCCGTATGTTACATGTGCCTACCGCTGTGACTTTTGGTGTGTGTGTGTCTTTTATTCCGTCCCTCGTTCGGTTGTTTCGTCCGTATGGCCTTTGTTGTATTTGTACTCTTATGCTAATTCCTACGTGTGCGTGTTGTTTGTGTTACAGGGGTTGTGTAGTGTGTTTGCTATCCTAACCTACGGTTTGTGTTTTGTACTTGTTCTTTCTTAATGTAGTCTTAATCCTAACGGAGGTCGCTTAATCCTCGGCGCGTGAATAGTATCCTACTCTAAATTAATTCTAATGTGTTCTCTATGGTCTTATTAAAATCCTAGCCCTATTGTCCTATCCTAAGGTAGCTGTGTTCTATTTTGTCGTAGTGTAATTCTACATCTCCTATGAGATCGCTTAATTGTACTTGTCCTCATTCTAGTCCTAAAATCTATGTCGCAAAATGTATTACCCTAACCATACGTGTATGTTAAAAAATGTGAAAAATTAATGCTATTATTAATTTTTTTTTTTCTATGTATCTCTGTGTTTGGCTATCTATTCCTATTCTTATATGACTACGTGTGGATTGTTTGTCTTATGTCTATTGTGTTACTTTTATGTGTTGTTTGTGTGTATTTGATGTGTGTGCGTTAGTCTTGTTCGTTTGCAGTGTGGTATTCATCTGAGTCGTCTTTGTCCGTACTCGTGTTGCGCTTATCTAGTGTCTGTTTGGCGTCTCTGTTGTCGTGTATTTTGTTTATTTGGTTTCGTGGTAGGCGGATGAATTGTCGGTTTTTTGTTAGATTGTGTCTGTCCCGTGCTACGTGTCCATGGTGTGTTTTGCGTTTCTCTGTTTCTTTTCGTTCTGTACAACTGTCTTCTGGTCGTTGTTTTGGTTGTCCTAGTTTTGGGTGTCCTGTGAATGGGTTTGGGTCTATGTTTGGTTTGTCTGCGTAGTATTCCTTGAGTTGGAGTGTGTATAATCGTTGTTCTTCTTCTGTGCGTGTGGGTTCGTATGGGTTGTGCCGTGTTGGTGTGTCTGATGTGGCTTGATCTGTATTGTGAGTTTCGTTGGTGTGTCTAGTGAGTGGTATGTGTGGTGTGGGTCGTGGAATGGTTCCTTTTGCCTGAAAGCGGAATTGTGCCGTTTCGTCGTCCGAGTCGTGTTGTGTGTGTGTGTGATGTTTTCCTTTTGTGTTGTCGTAGGTGGGTGTTGTGTTTGTGGCATTGGTGGCTGTGTTGGTTCGTCGTCGTCCCAATTTTCGGTCTGTGTGTACAGGGTTGTTGGTATTGGTGGTGTCTGGTATCTTTGGTTGTTGGTTTGTTGTATTGGTTTGTCGTCCCAGTTTTCAGTGTTTGTGTGTTGGATCGTCGGGAGTGGTGGTAAGCGGTATCTGTAGGTGGTGTCCTCGTCCTTGTTTGCGTGTTCCGTTATTGTGTTGATGTGTTGGGTCTGAGTGCGAGGTGTTTCCGGTGTCGGGAGAAGTGTTCTCCGTTGCGTTAGTGGTGTGTCGATGTGTTGGGTGTGCGTGGTGGGTGTCAGTCGATGGGTTCTGTGTGTGTTGGGTTGTGGTCGTGTGGTGTATAGGTGTGGGTTCGGTGGGATGTTCGGTGTCGGTAGAAGTGCTCTACGAGGTGTGTTTGGTGTTGGTAGGAGCGTCCTATGTGGTGTGTCTGTGTTTGGTGTGATGTCTTGTGTGTGCGTGATGGTGCATGTTATTGTTCGCTGTGTAGTGTGGTCGGTGGAGTGTATCGTGATGCGAGTTACGATTTGTGGGGGTGTATTAGTTGGTGATCGTGATGATGGCATGCGTGGTCTATCTGGGCGGCTCATGATTGTTGTTTCGTTTAACCTGTAATAATGGAGTGCATTAGTGTGAGTAGGGTGAAATATTGTTGGTTATTTCTTTCTAGGGCTGTAAATATAATTTAAAATCTTGGATATGTGATCGTCCGGCTGATTTTCCGGTTTCTGTGGTTAGTTCATAAATTGTGGGGGAAATTATTTTTGCTATGATGAACGGGCCTGTATATTTGTGTGTTAGTTTCGTTGCAATGTGATCTACTGCGGAGGAAAGGGTTCTGTTTCGGTTTAGTACTTTATCTCCTATTTTGTACTGTATGTCTCGTCGGCGTAAGTTGTAATGGTGTGCTTGTTTGTCGTATGCGTCTTGTTGGTTTCGTAATGTTTCGTCGTGTATTATTTGTAGTTGCTGGATTCGTTGTATCCATTTGTCAATGGTTTGTTGGTCCAGGGTGGATGAGCCTTCTATTCTGTCTCGTAGTGAGTGAGTCGGTGAGAGTTCCCTGCCCAAGTTGAAGAATGCCGGTGAATATTTTGTAGATGTTCGTGGTGTCGCGTTATATGCGAATTGAAAATTGTGTATGTCTGTCCCAGTCACGTTGGTCTTCTTGTATGTAGGCTTGTATCATTGTCTTCAGGGTTCTATTTGTTCGCTCCACTGGGTTTGCTTGTGCGTGGTATGGTGGTATTGTCATGTGTTTTATGTTATACGCGTGGGTAAGTTGTTTGATGGTTTTGTTGATGTATGGTGTGCCGTTATCTGTCCATAATATTTTTGGGGTGCCCCATCTGTTAATAACTTGTGTTTGGAATGCTTGTTCTACTGTCCTGGCGTTGGCTTTACGTACGGGTATGAGTTCGACCCATTTAGTGTAAGTGTCTTGAAAAACGATAAGGTATTGGTTTCTATTCTTTGATGGGGGTAGTGGGCCTATGATGTCTGATGCTACGAGTGTCCATGGCTCTTCGATGATATGTCGTCCTATTTTCCCTTTTGGCAGTTGTTGTTCGACTTTAATTCTTTGACAAATGTCACAGTGACGTACGTAATTTACCGTGTCTCGGTACATTCCCGGCCAGTAATAGTCCTGGGTGATTTTGGCGTAGGATTTTTCGATGCCCGGGTGGCCGGCTTGTGGTAGGGTGTGGTTTTCGTGAAGGATGGTGTGTTGTTGGGGTTTTGGTATTGTTAGTTTCCATGCTTTTTCGTCCGGTAGTATGTCGCTGTGCAGTATTGTAGGTCTGTAGAAGTATAGTTGTCCGTTTTATATTTTCCAATTTTGGTGTGTTTCTGGGTGTTTCTGTACTTGTCTGAATTTATTCGCGTACCAGTTGTCTTCTTGTTCTGTTATACTTGATACCTGTTCTTGTGTTTCGTGGATGCGGGAAAGTGCGTCTGGTACGTGGTGTGAAGCTCCTTTGCGGTGAATGATTGTATGATTGTATTCCAATAGTTGGAGTGCCCACCTTGCTAGTCGGCCGGTGGGGTTCTGTAGATTATGTAGCCATTGGAGGGCGCTGTGGTCAGTAATTATAGTGACATTTGTGCCTTCTATGTAGGGTCTGAATTTTTGTACTGCAAAGATAACTGCTAGGCACTCGATTTCTGTCGTGGTATAGTTCTGTTCTGCTCGTGTAAGGCTTCTACTAGCGTATGCAATGACGTGTTCACTGTCGTTTATGTTTTGTGTTAGGACTGCTTCTAGTCCTGTTCCGCTTGCGTCCGTCTGCATTGAGAAGGGTTGCGTGAAGTCGGGGTGTGTGAGCGTCGGTGGTGTGGTTAAAGCTTCTTTGATTATTTCGAATGCGGCTTGTTGTTCTTGTCCCCAGGTCTATGGTTGTTCTTTTCGTAATAGTCGTGTGAGGGGTTCAAGTTTGGTTGCGAAGTTGGGGATAAATCGTCTGTACCATGATGCCATGCCAATCAGTCTGCGTATGTGTTTGATGTTTTTGGGTGTCGGGTAGTTTCGTATGGGTTCTGTTTTCTTAGGGTCAGTTTGGAGTCCGTCCTTATTTACTCTGTATCCTAGGTATGTAACTTCCGTGCATCCGAACTCGCATTTGTCCGGGTTGATTGTGAGTCCGGCCTGTGTGATTTTCGTTAAGATGTGTTGTATCCAGTGGATGTGTGTTTCGAATGTGTCTGTAGCTATGATAATGTCGTCTAAGTATGCGAATGCGTGCGGTTCCATGTCTGGTCCTATGAGTCTGTCTAGTAGTCGTTGGAATGTGGCTGGGCCGTTAGTTACTCCGTACGGCATTCGTTTAAAGTGAAATAATCCTTTCCCGGGGGCTGTGAAGGCTGTAATTTCTTTACTGTCTGGGTGTAGTGGGATTTGGAAGTACGCTTGTGATAGGTCGATTTTTGTTAACATTGTTGCGTTAACTTTCCTAAAGTCAATGCAGAATCGGTAGGTGTTATTGGGCTTCTTGATCATGACGATCGGGCTGGACCATTCACTGTGTGAGGGTTCTATTATGTCGTCTCGTAACATTTTGTCGATTTCCTCGTGCATGGCTTGTTTGATATGTTCAGATGTTCTGTATGCTCTTTGTTTAATGGGTTTACTGTTCTGTGTCTCTATTTGGTGTTTGACTAGGTGAGTGTGTCCTAATTTTGGGTTTCGAGGAATGATGTGTTGAACGATTCTTTTGATGATGGTTTGTTGGTTGTCTGTCAGCTCCGATATTCCGTGGCATTCCGTACAGGTGTTGTTACTTTTGTCTGTCTTGGTCTTGGTTTGTACTGGTTTGATATTGTTGCTTTGCTGTGGTGTGATCGTATCTTGTTGTGTTGTTGTGGCTCGTGTGGGGTGTGTTCGTGTGTGTGTGTGTGTTTTGGTGTTCGTGTATAGGAAGGGGTTAGGTGGAATGTTGGGGGTTGGTAGTAATGCTGGTCGTGTGTGTGTGGGTGTGTTCAGTTCCGTTAGGGTGTGTTCTTCTTGGTTTTTTGTTACCGTCTTTGGTGTCGTTATTTGTGCTGTTGATTGTGCTCTGGGTTTGTCGGCGGGTGTATCTGGTTTCCTATTGGTTTGTGTTCCCTGGGTTTTGAGGTGTGTCTGTGGTTGTGGTAATGACGATGGGTCTGTCTCGATGGGGTATCGGATGTGTGGCTCGTCGGGAAGGGACCATGTTCTGGTGTTGAAGTCGATCTTCATGCGTGTGTCCGTCAAGGTGTCCATTCCCAGGATGCAGTTGTATGTGAGGTCTGGTACTAGTCTGGCGTTTGTAATGTATGTTTGGCTTCCTATTGTGATTGGTGTTAGTATAATGGTTTCGATAGTTGTTGTTTGCCCATTGGCAACAGTGATGAGGTTATTTGAGGGTGTGGCTGTGGGTAATTGTAAGTTTTTGAGATGTTCTCCTATTGTTTTGTTAATGTATGTGTGTGTAGCCCCTGTGTCGACTAGTGCGTATACGATGCAATTCGTAATTTTTATTGGTAGGAACCATCTATTCATTTTGTCCGATTGCATGTTTGCGTCCGCGTGATGTGATACGTTTTTGGCTTTTGTTAGGGGAGGTATTGTAGTCGTCAATGTCCTCCCCTCCTGTCGTTTCCCTGGTTCTGGTTTTGTTGTGGTCGTCGGTTTGGGCAGTCTTTAATGAAATGTTCGGGTGATTTGCAGTGGTGGCATGTTGGTCGATGGTCTGTCTCTATGGGGAATGTGATCCTCGGTCGTTGCGGTGTGGGTGGTAGTGGTGATATGTAGCGTTGTCGTGGTTGATATGGTGTTTGATTGGTGAAGGTGGATGTGTGTGGTAGTGGTGATCTGTAGTGTTGCCGTGGTTGATATGGTGTCTGATTGGTGAAGGTGGGTGTGGGGTATCTATTGTGCGGTATGTCGGATCTCGGTTGGTATTGCCGGTATGGTGAACAATGTGTCTGTTCTGCTTGCAACTTACTGTGTTCCCATTCTTTTCCTAGGTCTTCTAATTGTATCAGGTCGGTGAAGTCTCGTCTCTGTATCCGTGCTTTGTATTCTAATGTTAGGTTGTCGTACGCAATGTATAAAAGTCTGTCGGATGGCATGGGAGGTTTAAGCTGTTCTGCGAGGGTTTGCAGGTGTAGTAAGTAATCTGTAATAGGTTGGTTTGGGTGTTGCATGTACCTCTCGATTTTTCGTTGCAGTATATTCATATAATCTTGTCCCTGGAATTTTTTCCGGATCTGTTCCTCGAAATCCTCAAATGAGTTCCAATTTTTTCTATGTATGTTATACCAGTGTTTTGCGTTGTCTTTCAGTAGTACGAAGATGTTGTCTAATAATTGGTTATCGGTAAATACGTAGCTGTGTTGTAATTGTCGTATCGTGCTGAGGAAAGTGTGTAGGTTCTCATGTGCCTGACCTGCATATGAAACTTTCCATGTGTTAATGGTGTGAATTGGTGGTTTGTAGTATGGTAGGGGTGGGGGTGTATATGTGTGTGAGTTGCTGTATGATTGGGGCCATTGGGTTACTTGTGGAAGTGGTTGTGTCATTTGATTGTGTGGGTGGGGTGGTGTGTGTTTGTTGTGTGTCAATTTGTTGGTTTAGTGTAGGTGGTGTGTTATGTGGTATGTACGTGTTAGGTTGTGTGTCAGTTTGTTGGTTTAGTCTTGGTGGTGTGTCATGTGGTATGTAAGTATTAAGTTGTGGGGGGGGTGTTGTTTGGGTGTATGTCGTGTGTCATTCCGTTGGTTCAGTCTTGGTAGTGTGTCATGCGGTATGTAAGTGTTATGTTGTGGGGGGGGTGTTGTTTGGGTGTGTGTGTATTGTGTAGTGTGAGTGGGTGTCCTGTTTCGTGGCTCTATGAAGTGGTCTGATTCTTGTATTTGGAGTGGCTCTAACTGTGCTGGGATGAGAGTTCGTCGTCTATGTTGTCTTATTTGTATGTTGTGTAAATCAGTGGTATATTTTTGTAAAGTGTCTTGTAATAAGTGTATTTTTCTTTCTAAGTCCTCTGTTTCGCGTCGTTTGTCAGTGTTGGGGTTGTGTGACTGTGTTTCGTAATTGGATGTGGTGGCGTTGTTCGTGTACATGTTTTCTTCTGTCAGTAGGTCCTCAGGTAGGTCGATCGTAACTGATGTCTCGGACCGGACCGGGCTGTTGTGTCGCTGTGACCTTACGTCGTCCTGTACTGTTTGTTCTGTGCGTTCCGTCTCATATCTGTCCGTTGTCGACATTCTTAAGTCGTGTAATACTTCGTTCGTCTTTGAAGTGGTAACGCGTTGTAAAATCTAATACCTATGTTTTCCTGTGTCTAGTATTTAAAACATGTGTGATTTTTATGTTAGTTATTCCTTTTATATGCCTATTCTTCTAATTCCCTATTTTATTTTCCTGTCTCATATGTTTGTATTGCCCTATTCGTAATCCTATCTTTCTGTTTATTGAATATATATCTTTCTTTGTAAATGTAACTCCTAACTATACAACTGGGTCGGGGTAATGGAGGTGTGAGGGGGTCGTGGGTTAAATCGTTGGGCGCCAATTTATAACGGGGAAAGGAATGATGGTAGGGGAGCGGGGGGAGAGACATATAGATATGTATGTAATGATAATAAGTTTATTATTATGCTAAATTACTAGCCCTATCCTAAACTACCTTATTCTAATTACTTAACCTACTCACGGCTACGGGCGAGCACGCGGGCGCTGGGATAATGGCGGGCACCTCGTGGCGGTGGGTCGGCGGCGGCGCGGCGTCTCGAGACAGGCCGGGTCGGCAGCGGCGGTGGGCCCTCACGGCTGAGTCGCTCGGCCGGTTAACGGGAGCGGTCGGAATGCCGGGTGCGGGCCGGGGTCCGGTTCGGAGGGTCGGAAGGCACACTTGGAGCTCGGTCTCGTCTCCTGCTTGGCACGTCGTCGAGGCGTCGTTCAAACGACGTGACGGCTTGCCCGTCACACACTTAGGAGTGAAACTATAACTGGGAAAGGAAAAGATTTCTCACTTAAAAGTGAAACTATAACTGGGAAAGGAAAAGAATTTTCACTTAAAAGTGACCTGTAGCGGGTGAAAGGTGAGTTTTGCACTTTAAAATGGACTGTAGCAGGAGGGATAAGTTTTCTACTGAAAAGTGAAACTGTAGCGGACAGGGTAAAGGGTTTTCACCTAAGAGTGAAACTATAGCGGAATGGGTAAGGGTTTTTCACCTAAAAGTGAAACTGTAGCGGAAAGGGTAAGGGTTTTTCACCTAAAAGTGAAACTGTAGCGGAAAGGGTACAGGTTTTAATGGCGGTTCACATTAACCCCAAGGGATGAGGGTCCGGGCGGCTACTCGGAGGGTTCGCTGAGTTAGAGTGGTACTAGATATCGGAGGGGCCTTGACTTACCCCGAAACTCCCTTGCGTTCCCGCTCCTTTCCTCCTGTCTGAGGGCTGGTACAGCTCGCTGCTCGCAGGACCGTCCCTTCTAATCCCTCGCTTTCTGCTAGAATCCTCTGGCTATCTCACTGGTCACCAATTTTCCTACGTCCGTTCACTTTGAGAATCCACTATCGAATGAGGAATCCTCGGTGTCCCTCGAGTGGCTCGCAGGGACCTCTGCGGCCGGAGGGGCACGGCGAGTGTAGCCCGGGCGTCGGAATGTAAACACCTCGCGCGGCGTACCCGGGCAAAAACGCTAATCCCGCGTTCGGCCGAATACAGTCTTGCGCGAGCTTCTGGAGCGTATTCTATTATTGCCGTATTTATCGATAACACCTTCGAACGTCTTCAGCCGGTAGCTATGCTCGGTTTACCGAAACTTTTGGGAATTTATTCGGAATACTTCCCCTGGAACTGTCTGAAGTCCTAATACATGCGGGTACCCTCTAAGCCCTCTCGGTCGTATTCTGTATTAAATTCTATAATGAATATATTCAATTTCTAGAAGGTTCCAACGGGCGTTACAGTAGAACTGAAACCTGTAATTTCCGTTCCTGAGGTAATAACAATTTCTTCCGACTGGAGGGTACCTTGGTAACCCGTTCGGTATAAATAATCCGGAAAGTCCCAGTCGGGGCAAAACACTTTTTCTAAGCTCATAAGAACCATGGTCCCATAAGTAAAGACCTTATATCGGTCAGAGTCCAAGAACAGCGGAACCGAAAGTTCTCGACTTAGGCAAGAACTTCGGTATGCAAGGTCTAATAAGTAAGAGGTATGGAGCGGTCAGGGGGTGAAATAAGTAGGTCGAAGATTTTCGACTTAAGCAAAAACAAGAAGTCCTATCTATTAATAATACTGATCGCGGAAGTACGCTTTCGACCAGGTCACGATGC
This sequence comes from Orussus abietinus, assembly GCF_000612105.2. Lineage (NCBI taxonomy): Eukaryota > Metazoa > Arthropoda > Insecta > Hymenoptera > Orussidae > Orussus > Orussus abietinus. Next base: position 30,584 of record NW_019395996.1, read on the forward strand.
GAAAGTAAGTAAGCCGAAGAGTGTTGGCTTAAGCAAAAACGCCCCTCGGAATCCTCTAAGGTTCTTTTTTTTGTTTCTAACGGAATCTCTAACAGTTCTTAAATTCAAATTTTTCTGGAGCGCAATCGTAGCCTTTGTCACCGTAGCTCAGCGTCTTTGAGTTTTAACAATTCGCGCGTTTTGGGTTTCAAACATTCGAGCGTTTTGGGTTCTAACCCTTCGAGCCCCGCGTTGGGCGCCATTTGTAACGCGATTTTTCCTCTATCTGAAAACCTCGCACACCTTCGTCGATCCGCGCTCTCGTCTCCCTCCCCGTTCTCCGACTATCTAATGGGCGCCAGTTGATTTTTGGATCCCTGGAACCAACAAACCGGTCTAATCAGAATCGTAACTCGTAATCGCAAAACTTATCACCTAAATTATATCATGAAACGGAGAGAAAGGCGGCGAGAGGGGACTCGGACGGCATGTCCCGTGTCGCTCAGGAGGCAAGTTGTGGAGAATTAGGGTCGGAGTCGTAACTGACCTAAGGGAGTAGGTGACAAAGACTACACTTTAGCGAAGAATGAAGAAAAGTTGTATATTCTCATATATTCCCAGATACTCTAGTACATCATACTTACGCGTTTGTACATCGCGGCAGGAAAAGAGGTCCTTCGGTGATCATACTCAGGTTTCCACAGGACAGGCAGACGTCCGCAATGCTATGAGCCTCGACCAATAGACGCGAGATTGGGATCTCCGGGGCTCTGATATCGCAAACGGAACGGAACGGTAGCGTATGGAACTCCATACTTACCCTAGAGTTCCTTGGAACGGACATGAACGGAACCCTAATGCCTCACTGGAGCAATCGACCGGCACCTCGCCCTCGGCCCTCTTCTTCACACATCCACTCGCGGCACTCACTCGGGTCAGACTCTCTTTTCGAATTCTCCCACAATCCTACGCAACCCGAAATTCCGGACATATTTCTTCCCCTCGGCGTACCCGGCGAGTCATGGGAGGGGAACATTCGGTACTTTGGAGGTCGCGGGGGTTGTCACCGGGTCCCCGGAGAGTGGTAGGGGAATCCGCGAGGCCGATGGGAAATCCGCCGGCGGGCCTATCCCTGGGACCGATCTTGGTGGTGGAGGACGACCTATCCAAATAAATGCCACGGCTTCCTCGGCAATGGCTGTGGCCTGTCCACCGCGCGAGGCCTGCAACCCGTATTTCTTGGCGCCTCCTGGCCTCACCAGGTCGATCCTCTCCGAATCGGGGCGCTGGGATCACCAGACCGCTGGCCCTTGCCGGCGAACCTCCTCGGTCGGAGCGCTCCACCCAGTTGGAAGACTCCGATTTGGTCCACGTACCGCTTTTCCGGGTGGGCGTCCTCCCGGTGACCTCGTAGAATTCCCATCGTGGGACGAGGGGTCCCACTCCCCGGATGTTTTGGGGAGTCAGGGCCCGTGCCTCGACCTCCTCACATCACTCTCCTCGCTCGACATCGCGGGCTCCGAGGGGCCCTGGAGCGGAACGGCACCCATAATAGTCTCTTCACAAAAACCTTAGAGTTTCCGGAGATCCCGTATCGCCTATTGCGGTCGTGGTCTTGGGACGGACAAAAATCCATCACAATATATATACATGTATATACATTGTAACTTTTCTCGCGTACCGGCCCTTTCCCCCTTGTTCGGTCGCGTCGTATCGCGCAATCGAGCGGTCGCGAGGAAGTTATAAGATTTGCCTTTTGGCAGTCTCAGATTGGCTTGGGCTTACAACGGCGCAGAGCCTCAGCCTCTAAGCACTTATCATCAGTGAAACCCGTATGGTAGGGAATCCAGGAATTTTATGTGTTTCATCTGAGGAAGGTTCGGTCGTGAACTCGAAATTATAAGGGTCTCCGTGTGTCTTTCCGTCGCGTCTAGTATGGTGTTCAATTAAATTTCTCTGATTTTGAAAATTGTAAGTCTATTTCGAGATTATGTGTGGACGGGCTCCACGGTCACACCTTGTGCAATGTGTTCCCGTGACCCTTTAACAAATGGGGAACGTCGCCATGCCGTCACGCCCTCGGTGTGTAAATGTGAAAGAACCTTGTACTGAGAGTCTGGATCGTCCCGTACCTCTGGTCACCCGGGGAACGTCGCGATGACGTCACGCCGGGGGCTCAGATGGGGGGTACGAGGCCGTCTCCTGTGTACGAGGTTCCCGGTTTCCTCCGTCAGACACGGAAAACACCCGGGGAACGTCGCGATGACGTCACGCCGAGGGGCAGGTGCACGGCTTCAAGACCGTTCTTGAGCCTGAGGAGCAGGATGCGCGTCGTCTCGAGCGGCCAGACACCCGGGGAACGTCGCGATGACGTCACGCCGAGGGGCAGGTACAAGAGTCCGACGTCGTCGTCCTGGTTATATGTTCTCCCGTCGTCCGGCCTCGTCTCAAGCGGCCATACATTCGGGGAACGTCGCGATGACGTCACGCCGAGGGGGCAGACGCGAGAGCACGAGACCGGCCGCGGAGCGCCTCGCTGCCGAGTGGAAGGGGGAACGGCTCTATGCCGTCACGCCTCGCACGACACGCGAGTTGGCTCGCCGAATTTCCTAAGATTTTCGACGGTGATTCCCGGAAGGGGAATCCGTCTAAATGGCCACCGTTCGTAGGTGGTCCGAGGTATCCTTGCCGGACGCTTTGCCGGACTTCCTTGGGTGTTCGGACTCACCTGCCTACTAAGGGCACTGAATTCTATGTGCTCGTGAGGAGCGGCCCTGTCGCCTTGTCTCCTCGAGCCTTTTTAATATCCCACTTGCCAGGGAATGCCTGGCAAAGGTATCGCGAAATATAGGATAATTCCTGGAGGAGCAGCGCAATGCTACCACGCCCAGAGGCTCTTTCGATCGGAATAGAACGATCAGAAAGGACCTCGATTAGAGAAAATCCACGCCTTTTATACCCGCGGAATACATGGGATCTATTACTGTATCGTCGGATTCCCACTCTGGCCCGCGTTCTTTGACGTGCTATTGGACACGATGGTTACCCTTTAGACGATTTGTAATTTCTCGCCCTTTGAGTCGCCGGGGTCAAGGCCGCGATCATTTCATCCAATCGGGGTGACTCATATCGACGTTATATTAATTTGATCGCGATGTATTAATTCGCGACCTCGTGACCCTGCCCGTGTTGTGTGCGCGCGAGGCTCTCTATCGACGCGCCGAGCAAGCGGTTGTTTTTATATCCCCCGCGAACTAGTTATCGCGTTGACTACCGTCGCGGGGACAAGATTCGATTTGTCTTACACAGGTGTCGCGTTGCGTACCTCCGACACGTCACAACATATATACTGTGACGTGGCAAAACCTTTGCCCGTCACAAGGGATTCTCAGGTTCGGAGCGCGGAGGAGTCCCTCGGGCAATCATTGGCATAAGTGTTGTACTATTTTAAACATGTAAGTGAAACTTGCGACAGACTCAGCGGTGCGCAGGCGCCGGGCGCATCATGCGCGCGGTAATAATTTTGACAGGCTCACGAACAGCGCGCGGGGCCCCAAATTCGGGGGTCCTGCTGCCATCAGTCGGCGGCCGCCCTAATTTGGCGGCCTAGTGACCCATTTAAACCAGGTAGGTCGGTGCCCGGTAAGAAGTTCCGCGAGGTCCACTAGAAGGACATCGGCGCCAAAACGAAGGATCTTCCGGCGTATCCGGCATTGCCAGAGGAACTACCGTATCGGTCAGAACTGTCGTCGTCCCGTCCCGTCAGCGATAGCGCTTCGTGCCGTTACCTCCCGAAGGGCGCCGTCCCGATACATCCTGATGGGCGCCGTACCGATACGCCCTGAGTGCCGCAGCAGCGCTGTCGCTTGGAAAGAGGAGCGGGACCGTCTTCTCGAGTGCACTTCTTACCGGTGAGCCCGAACCTGCCCAGGGGGCCTCCTAGACCGCCATTGTCCGATACCGCATCGTGAGCCCATACCGCGCCGGAGCCGATACCGCGCCGTGATTGCCGCGAGACCGTTTAAATCCGAGTAATTTAGTTCTCGATTCCGTTTGTTCCCGCGACTCCCGGATATCGTCGCGGGCAGACCTTTCGTCTAGGGAGGACATTCCGGTTTCCGATTCCCGCCTCTTGCGAGCGTGGCGGGCCGCGGAAAGCGTTCGATTTTTTTGTTTTGAAATACCGGCGGGCGGAGACTCCCACCCGCTCGAATGGATCGCGCCCCGTATCATTTTCTGTTCGTAAGTGTAAGTGATTCGTTATTACCGTGGCTGCTGGTAAGCAGGCCGGAGTGGGAGAGGCAGGTCGGAGGTGAAGGGCCATACCGAGAGCCGGTGCATAATACTGTTGCGCAATTATCGAAGGCACCGGGCTCTTACCGAGGTCCGACGGGGCACGTAAAAGGTCCTCCCGCTAGGGTGTTGTACCCTGTTCGGACTTCCACCGGGGAGTTCGATTTGCTTGGTCGCGTACCTTAGTTTTCTGAATTGGTCCTGTTCATTTTCTGATCCCTGGCTTTAGTTTTCCTGTCCCGACTCTGTGCGTAGAGTCCTTTATGATATTGTGACGCGCTTCCGTGGTAGGATCCCGTTCACGGAATAAATCTCCCGAAGGGCTTGTCTGTCGCAACCTTGGTTTTTTATTAATTCATTGACCTTGCCGTCCCGGCGAATTCTGAGATCGACTCCTCCTCACTCGTGCCTCCTTCATAACAAACCCCCTCAACTCTACCATGCTCCGAAGGGCGTAAGGTACTTGCGGGGCTGAGTGGCCGGTTGGATACGCCCGGGTGGGTCTCTTCGACCGGACCGAGTCGGCTTGCTCGCGCTACCGGGTACCGGGATCCCGAGGTGCGCGTGCGCACCTAGCGCCCTAAATAAATCGGGCTCCCGGAAGAGTCGATGATCGGGCTTGACACTCTTTTTCCTAATTTACACCGGGCGTATGACTGTTTGCCGACCGAGGTTAGGAATTCCCGTCGCAATACATATGTATGTATATATTGTGACGAATGACATGCACGAGGGCGATAAGTTCCGGGCCCGCAGCGCCCGGACGATCGCTTGTCATCTTTGCCGATCGTGTAGACGGGTCCGTTCGAGCCACTCAAATATTTCCCGGTTTCGGGAACGAAACACGAAATTGGGCGCCGGGTCTCCCCGGAGGCCAAAGAAACAGAATCTCAACTCTCGACAATCTCAAAACCACGAACAAAACTAGGCTCGAACGATCTCGGACGATCGTCGCGGCGCGGCCGGCTAGCATAGAGCGCACTCGCCAGGTTCGATGAGGACGGGGTAAAACCAGACTACGAGTTTGGAGAAAACTCAACGAATTGGGGAGAACTCAAATCGGGGAAATTTGGAAGAATTTAGCCCAGGAAATCAAAAACGGAAATTAAAAAAATTAAAAGATTTATTCGACCAGTAAATAATTAAAAAAATAAGTTATCAACAATTTGGTCCGCTGACCATAGCTAATTATAATAGAAACGGGGTTCGACGGAAGGTCGCCTCGAAGAAAATCAGATCAGAAGCGAGACAATTGTAAAATGCGGCGGTTTGCAATAAACTCAATCGGGCAAAGAAAAGGAGATCCGCGGCTACTCGGCGCCGGGAAAGACGAAGGGCGAGAAAAGTCCGAATCGGGAAACTCTATAAACAAATTCAACTTAAATCCAGCAGAAAGGGTCGCTAAGACTGAAATTAAATTTATAAAGAAAATAATACGCGCTTGCTTGCATGGACTGTCGGACTTAAAATTACGCGAGAAAATGCAGCTCTGAAATAACTACGCGACATAATCTCGACGCTTCTTAAACTATACATTCTACAACTTTAATCACCAAAGATTACTCGAAAGACGAGTCGCAAAGTTAATCTCAAAACTATATTCGAAAATAACGATTATAACCGGAAGACAATTGGGTTTTCCGGGAGAGAAAAAGGGTCGTGGACGTAGGCGACCACGCAGTCGCCGCACGGCTTCTCCGCCTCCGACCCCGAGGAAAAGATAATAGACAATCCTATGACTCGAATTCTGGCCGCGACAAAAAGACTAAATTCTCACTCTAGAAACTGAAAACCAAAACCTTTCACTAATTTTCGCGAGAGACGATCAATCTATGATATTTCAAAAGTCAACTCTGGCTAAGGTCAAAACCTTTCACAACCCTACGCGAGAACAGAGGAATTTATTACACTCAAAAAAACAGTCTTAGCGAAGACCAAAACCATTTACAAATCTCCACTAGACAAAGAACGCTAAAGTTTCGCGGCCAGACAATAGAAAACCTCGAATTACGCGCTCCTACTCAAAATGGCGCGACAGAAATTTACCGGGCATAGAACATCATGGGACACGACGCAAAGAAAAGAAGTCGCCCTTGTGTCCGCTCGAGGAATCCCGCGGCTTCCCGAAAGGCTAACCCAAAGTCCGATTTCCGTCTGCCGTAGGCCCTATCAGAGCAAACCGGAAGATCGTCCGCGTGAGACTTACGGAGACCGACTCCGCAGTACGCTTATGCTCATCGGCGCGACACTATCCGGGTCCTACGGCTTCACGAAACTTTCTCGGCGACTCTAATTAATCTCAACAATGGGAGTCCTTGACTGGACACGTGGCACTTACATTTATTCAGATAATTCACCGCCGCTCGCCGGCCCCTCGACTATAATCCCTCGCTGAACATGGAAGTTCTTCGGTCATCGGCGACGGAAAACAATTAGACAAGGTCTAAATAATCACAGGTTTTAAAGATACTGCTTAAACCGTGGATCTGGTCGGTCCGACGGTCGAAGGCAGAGAAGATTAGAGCTCTCCGAGCGCTGTCCTAAGTTGGGATTCGGCTGGCCAGTTCGAATCCTAATCAGCGCCGTTAAGGGGGGGTCCTGCTTTATAAGATCCAGAAAAAGCTTTTTCTCCAGTATTTTTTTGAAAGAGAAAAAAATAACTGATCCCATTGAACTTTGAGGTATATTTTAATATGTATTTCAAATGTATAAAAAGGTTCTTACAACATGAAAGGTTTTTACAACATGAAAAAATAAATTACTGTAGATTTATCAGTCTATTCCGTAAGAACCTTGCCACTGTAGTCTCCAATCGGCGGGAAAGATGTAGCTCGTAATTCTTGTCTGAAACGAAAAAACCAAAACAATTTTCAATTGTCATATATTTTTCTTCTGGGTGAACTAAGAAAAAGCAGAAAAATTCGTGAAAGTATAACTTTTTTTTAGGTTTGAAAAAAAGTGTTTTTTGAAATGAAAAAAATCACTTTAACGTGCTATAAAAATTATTATTAATAAGACTGTTTTAAAGATTCTTTTAGTTCACATAGAATAGAATTCAATATTGAGGAGAAAAAACTTTGATTCTTTTCAATAGGTCGTTTAGTTTTTTTGCTATCACGCCTGCCGATTTAGAAAAATCATAAAAATGAAAACTGGAGAAAACGCACTTCAAAGTATTCAATAGAAAGGAGAAAGAATAAATTGTTAGTTACTTACACTAATGATCTGCTAATCAGATATTCCTGGTCCATATAGTAGTCTTTCTGCTTCCCCAAACAACTTGTTCAGATGCATTTGCTCGAGTCGATGAGTCGTACGAGCCTTCTTGCTGCTAAATGTATGGCGCTTGTTCTCCCGCTCAATCAGTTGCGCGTTAGCGATATCAGCAAACATTTAGCATTGCTGGCCAATGCTCAAATTGAGTAACTGCATGGTACTCAAAATCGCTGAATACCCTTCGTTGAACATACCTGCAGTCATGTAGGCGGCAATTTCAACAACACTTTGGTCGGAATTCAGGTGTTTTAGAGTGATGCACCAGACTGTTGCATTGAATCACTCGTTGGCATTTTGCGTGTGACCGCCTAAGCATTGCATTAAAAGCTCATAGTTTGAGAGTTCTTCATACATTGGCCGAATGTGTTCCTCGATTTTTTCGTCAATTATCGACCAGAATGCTTAAAAGATTGTAGTTGATTTATGGATTCAGCTTTGCGCCATTCACACCAGCTATCGACGGCTATTGGACAATTCTCATGCCGAGGGGATTTGTCTGTTGAACAATAATGATCTAAGGTTGCTATTATAGCTTTTTTAATCTCTTGGACAGAATCAATATTTCTTCTAATTGCCAAACCATAATAAATCGCCCATATAAATCTCGCGCCCCTGATCAGTTTCCCGATTGGAAAGTAGATGATAGAAAATTATTTTACCATAAACCCGATCCATGGAAATCGATCGAAATTGACGACCTCGATTCATGGAAATTAGTGCTGCCTACGGATAAACGGAAATCCGCCATTATCGAAACCCATTCTTCTCCGCTGTCTGGCCATTTAGGAGTCTATAAGACCCATCGTCGTCTTTCCCTCCATTTTTATTGGCTCCGTATGTTTCAAGACGTCGTCCAGTATGTGAGAAGGTGTGACGTATGTCAACGGTGCAAAGTTGAACAAGCGGCACCTCTCGGTTTTATGGGACGTCGCGCCGTTACCCAACCATGGACACTTATCGCTGCCGATATAATGGGCCCGTTTCCCAAAAGTAAACAGGGTCACATATACCTTCTTGTCATCCGGGACTTATTCACAAAGTGGATAGAATGTTGTCCTCTTCGTAAGGCCACCGGCCAGGGTATTTTGCTGCTGCCTTAAAAGATTTAGTCTTTTCCCGTTGGGGAGTACCCGAAGCATTACTTACCGATAATGGGACCGAGTTCGTAAACCGCGATCTTACAGCCATACTCGAGGAGTTCGGCGTAACTCAGATCACCACTCCTCCGTATCATCCGCAGGCTAACCCTGTAGAACGTATTAATAGGGTTATTAAGACAATGATCGTGTCCTTTTTAGATCTCGTCCATCGGGAGTGGGACGCTCACCTAAACGATTTTCGATTCGCGTATAATACCGCACATCACTCCTTGATAGGAGCTACCCCTGCGTTCTTAAACTTCGGCAGGGAACCCGTTAACACCCCAGTTCGAAAACTGAGTGAAGACCTCGAACTACTACCTCAGCTACCTGAAACGTGGGTGGAACGTATGAAAAGGGTAGATACCCTTCGCGGACAAATCGCGAACAATTTGTAACAAGCGAATCGAAGGCAGGCAGGTTGTTATAATCGTCATAGACAAAATGTACAATTTAAAGTCGGCGATTTGGTATTAAAACGCTACCTTGTGTTATCGTCGGCCACCCAGCATTTTTCGGCCAAACTTGTACCCAAGTTTCATGGCCCCTTTAAAATTTCACGTGTGTTGTCTGATGTAGTTTATGTGGTGGTGGATAGTAATGATCAACCCGTGGGTAAGGTCCATATCCAAGACTTTAAATCGTATTATGTGCCAACGCCCCCTTAACACCTTATTTGCATCCCTATAGATCTCTGGTAGTGCTATCTGACCACTGACGGTTCCCTATTGGCTGCCTTTATTCATCCACCCGCGATGGACGCGCGCCCGGAGATGCCGTGGGCCATCCTCGCCGAATATGAGGATGATATGAATGATGTGGCGTTGAAGAACTCCCGATTTTGGCACGACGTCTGCCTCGTCGTCAGCGAGCTGACACACGAGCAGACTGGATCCTGCCCCTGGCGAGATCTCCATCGTCGGCATCTCGGTGCCAGCAATGGGCGCCTTCGGGATTTTCCGGACACCCAGGAGATGGAAGCTCAAACGGACCGTCTCGAATCAACCACGCGGGCGTCCCAAACCGACCCGGTCCCCATGGTCGAAATGGAGGCCCAGACCCCCGCTTGGGTACACCCTAACCAAGCAACCCAGACTTCGAACTGGAACCAAGGACCGTCTACCGGACCCCAGCAACATTTTCCGGGCCATTGATGGTGCCCAACACCTACGCACCCGTGACCCCCGATGGACCACTATTCGCAAGAGGCCCAGCCCCACGAGCAGGACATCGACCCCTTTTGGGGACTCAAGGCGTTCAAATACGTCCCTCCGAAGCCCAAGCACACCTGGGACGAACCCCCTCGGGTCAAGCGCCCCCACTCACCGACGCCGTCCACGGAGGACGGGGTTTTCCCGGAGGAGGAACCATGGAGGTTTCCGCGGCGCCAGAACCCCTCACCCGATCGGGTACCCGTCGGAAATAATTGGGGGAGCAACACCCACCCTCCGTGCGACCCCGGAAGGTTACAGCGTAGCCAGGAACCCTCGCCAGACCTAGCGTCATCGTACTCGTTGTGGAGCACGGATACCGCCACACCATCAACACAGTGGGAGACGGCTAGCTCCACTTGCAAGTCAGACGCAACAACCACATCCTAACACGCGGCTATCTGCCCTAAACTACCTTGCAAATGCTTCAACTATGGACAACCAGGTCACCATTATTGGGAGTGCCCGAAACCAAAGAGCGACTTCTGTTATCGCTGTGCGGCCAAAGACGTCGCGATAAAGACCTGCGGCCGTTGTGGCAAGGAATGGCGGACCGAAGGCCCCTATGTCGAAGGTAAAGGGCACGTCCCTCGAGCCAACTTCATGCCGTCACCAAAACGTCCGGCTAGGAGGTAGGACCCCACCCCCACTAATGGTTACCTCGGAGGGCACCCCAGCAGGTTAACCATCATCGTGCACGTGACGTTAATCGTTGCTACCTTCCGCAAAGACAATTTAATTTTTTTTCCTTCGTTTGCTGCCTTTCGTGTAGAGTCCGCGGAAACCGAGCTACTTTCGTTCCCTTGCGCTGTCGCCGTAAGCGGCTCATTTATTATTTTTTTCTTTGACTTCCTTCCCTTCCGTTCGGTGCCTTTCGCGTAAAGTCCGCGAAAGCCGAGCTATCTCTCCTATCCTTATGATGTCGCCGTAGCCGACCCTTTTATTATAATTTTTTTCTTTCTTTGCGTTCCCTCAAGAAGGCCCGTGGGGCACACATTGTTAGTTCCTTCAGTACCCTTGTCAGTAAATATCGTTCATGGTTAAACCTTCGCATTACTTATTGTATTACCCCTAAAACGTTGCTCTTCTTTCTTTTATTTTATTTTCGTATATCGACAATTGATATTTAGTCCCGTTCGGTAGTATGCTACCGCCGTACAGAGGAGAGAGATATTTTTATTGTTTTCTGTCATGGCTAAGGGCCTGTTGGAACATTTTGGCGGAGCCCCGCGAACGGACCCCGCTGTTGAGAGAAAATTTAGTTTAGGGTTTAGTGACTCAAAGGGAGGTTTTGTGTGGTAAGTACGCTCAGGCCTCGTCCAGCTTCCCCCAGGGAGGGGGGGATTGTGACGATGCACCCGATGGGCAATCGCCCCAGGGCTCCGAATGTCGAACAATAATCCTGCAATGCATTAAAATCTTTCCGAAGGTAGTGGTACAAAATTTTAATCGTATCATTACATCCAAGTCTTATTTCAGCACGCTTGGCGCTCAAGGCCGAGGAGGAGAGGAGCCCGAATATTCGTCGCGTTACCTGTAACTTTTTTTTGGTATCATAAGTTGTGTATAGCTTAGACGTTAGGACGTCCTCGCGGTGAGACGAGTGCGGGCAAGAGGTCAACAGCCATCGCGGAACAAGGGCGCCCTCGAAGGACCACAGAAGAAGAAGACAACGGTGGCAGAGATGTCTCGCCCCGCCGCCGCCCATGGGTGCCGGGGCCGCGCGGAGTAGGGCCGAACCGAACCACCCGTGAACCCGCGCTTGACGGCAAGAACCGACCCATGGTGGCGTCGCTGGGTCACCGCCTCCTTACCCGGATTTCCGGCCCCTCATTGATGGCGGGAGGAGGGCGCATTGCCGGTGGCCGTGAACCCCCCGCCGTGACCTTTGACTCTAGGGAGTCCATAAAAGGGCGGTGAGGGGGGGGGGCAATTGCGTCGTCCGCCTACGCCGAGGCCAGGCCGCGGTGACCCCAGGGCGGACGGACCCACTGGTCCCCACACCCGGGAGCCGTTGCATCGAGGGATGTCGGCACCCCCGTGTAAAATCGCGAGGAATGTTGGCTCAAGGGAGCCCAGGACCGGCGACACCGAATCTCCGAGGAGCTGCGTCCCTGGACCTGCGGATGACGTCATGCGCCAGGTGCGCCCCCCGATTGGGCCGCGGAATCCACTTCAAATCCGGCGCGCGAACCTGCGCCGCGGCTGTCATCATCCAAAATCGTCGAAATTCCGAACGCGACCGCTGACAATTGGCCGACGCAATTTGGCAGCCGACGGCGGCCAATCAACAAGGACTTCGAGCCGCCGACGAGGAGCCGTCGAGCGTTCCCGGAGGACCGCGGCGAAGACCCGGCCTTCTTGGTCTACGAGCGTCGAGCCGTGAAGACATCACCGCATTATCCGCTGCCTTCGTCCGCCCCCGCTGCCTACACTGCAGAGAGACCTGGGGAGATTACTGCCGACGGTGGACTCCATCGAGGGAGCTGTCGCACTCGCCGAGCCCGAGGTTTGAGCGCACCGTACATTTTTAGGACATTTTGAGTAGAATTTTGTAGATTTTCCTGTTTCGCACTGTCCCCGGGTAACCCGTCGTCGGGCCGCGCGCCACGCGGTTGGCCTTTCCGCGTATAATCGACCAAAGTCTCGTGTGAGCGGCCTCATAGTATTGTCACGGTCAAAGTCTCGTGTGAGCGGCCTAATAGTATTTTCACGGTCAAAGTCTCGTGTGAACGACCATTTTCCGATATTGACGGTCAAGTCTCGTGTCAGCGACCATTTTCCGATATTGACGGCCAAGTCTCGTGTGAGCGACCATTTTCTGATATTGACGGCCAAGTCTCGTGTGAGTGATCATTTTCCGATATTGACGCAAGTCTCGTGTGAGCGACCATTTTCCGATATTAACGGCCAAGTCTCGTGTGAGCGACCACTTTCCGATATTGACGGCCAAGTCTCGTGTGAGCGGCATCAGTATATTTTCGCGTTCAATGTCTCGTGTGAGCGGCGCTTTTTATATTTTCGGCCAAAGTTTCGTATGAGTAGCCTAGTTGTATTTTTTTTGGCCAAAGTCTCGTGTGAGCGGCCTTTTTGAAATAAAATATCTCATTGCCTCTCTCCTCGGTCGGATCAAGAAGCCGTGTCGACCCAAACTCGAGGATGCTGTCTTGAGCGGTCGACACGTAAATTTCCTTTTGTTTCGTGAAGTACGAACTTCAGTCACTTTCCTTTTGTTTTCGCAAAGTGCGAACTTTGTTAAATAATTCCCGTTTTCGCGAAGTGCGAATCGTAATTAAAATATGTCATTTTTCGCGAGGTGCGAATTTTCAGTCAGTTTTCCTTGTTTTGCGAAGTGCGAACTTTATTTAATTAAATTCCGTTTTCGCGAAGTGCGACCCGTTATAAACTCAAATTCCGTTTTCGCGAAAGGCGAATCGCCCTGTAATTTCCCCCTTTCCGGGCTGGATATTTCTTATGTAACCGTGTCTGCCTTCAATTTAGCCGTTCCATTTATAAATCGAAAGGAAAATATATGTCCGGAATTTCACTATTTTAAAATGTTAGTTTCGTGATCCAATAAAATTTAGTTGGATCACAATTACTTCTGAGCGAATGTAAGATATATAAAATTTCAGGTGTCCGAGATCTCTTTGTTTCTTGCGTCGATTTATAGGGCCGAACTTTTGAAATTGCTGCCTTTTCTTGCGCTTCTTTTTTTGTGTTATTGCTGCCTGACTCGCCGAAGTCATTAATTTATTTTGCTTGCGTCTGTTTCCCGTTTGGATTTTCTTTGCAAGGTTGTTCGTTTCCGAATTTAATTTAGTTCCGCGTAGATTCTTACGTGTGTGCAACTCTTAATTTTCGCGTTGTCTTTAATTTGATTAATATTCTTGTCCCGTAGTCGAGCCCAATTATAATCGAAGATATAGTTTCGCGTTTTGGATTTCGCATTTTGAATTTTTGGCTGTCTAAAACCACCGTTCTTTTCCGTGCGCTTCGCCGCGCGCATCGTGCCTTTGAGCGCGAGCGCGTGCTCTGTCGCCCAGACCGGTATCGGATTGTGGGCCCGCCCGTGGCGATTTTAAGACATTGTTAGATTCAAGATTTGTCATTTTGGAATAAATAGGTCATTAATTTAATTCCGCCTATGATTTGCTTTTCTTTGAAAGGACGGCCTCTTCGCCCTCTTCGCAGTCGCTCGGGCATACTGAGCTAGCCTGGTTTATTTTTCGTCGTCGGTGACGCTTCGTCTCGTCTCGTATCGTTACCTTTCGTTTAATTTTTACGTGTCTGGGACGTTAAGATAATTTTACTTCTGTTAGTTGAGGGATCGACCCTTCGGGCCTTACGCTGGTGCGAATCCGTGGGCAGGTTGGGAGGTGGTGCGTGAGCTCCCGTACGCTGGTGCGAGCCCCGACGGATTGGGCCCGTGCGGTTCGAGTCCCGGATTGGCCCTTTGGAGAGCCTGGCGCCCAAAAATGTTGCTGCTGTTGAGCGCTCACGAGACGGAGACCCCATTTTGTAGACTATTTGTGACTCCACCAGAGGGTCGGAACGTTAATTGCTAGAGTTTTGTTTGGGAGTTATGTAAGTAAAAATAAAGTCACAATATATATATTTATTGTGACGTGTGGATTTTGGGCCACACGGTCACATGGTTGCCTGAGGGCCATTTAGCCCTTTTTCGGGACATCGGAGTAAATCCTAGTCCGACGGTCCCCGATTTGCGAGGAAACCTAGCGCTGACCATTTAACAATGTAAACTGTTTTTAACCTTTTTACAGATTTTGTTTTAGCGACTGCGGATTCCCGGGAGGCACCGCTCGGGATACGCCTTTTTACCTTTTCGTGAGCATATTTGGTCTTTAGGGACATCATTAATTTTGTACTCTCGAACATTGCCTGGAATTTTCGAAGAATATTCCAGCGAATATTCGAGAAAAGCTTGTGGGTGCGTACCGTCGGTTAGTAACAGGACGACAACAGCGTCGACCTCGTAGAGGTCGCGGCTTTTCCGTCGCTCGCCGCTCCGAGAGACGCGTCGAGGAGCAAGACGACCCCTGCGCAGGGGCGTACCCGCACGAAGAGGAAGGACCGTGAAGTCGGGCTCCATGAAGGGAGCCGGCCGACCCCATCTTCGCCACCCTGGCGTCCCTGCCTGCGGGGGCGGGCGCTTGGTTAGTCCTGGCGGCTAAAGGTGGGCCGCCCGCAGGAATCACAGGACTACCCGGACAGGAGCTGGGCCGGGGGACGGGTCTGGCTATTTTCCCCGGTCCCGATCGGCACGGCGGCGGACGGATGCCGCGTCCTGGGAACGCCCACTCGCGGCCAAGTTACGGCGTCAGGGAGCGGGCCAAAAGGTCTGGGCCCTAATTGCCCGGCGCCCGGGGCGCCTTACTTCCGGGACGCCTTACCGGTCGCCGCCGAGAGACCCGGGCTTGATGTGGTCTGCCCGAGTGTACCAGGGAACCCTCGGAAGAAATTTTTAGGCGGCCGCTCGGGGAGAGAGCGGCGCGCCAAGGGCCCCGAAGGACCCACCATCGACGACGGGCCTGTCCTCTAGGAGCGCGTAACGCCCAAGAGGCGCGCGCGCGGCGCGCACCACCATACCTGCCACCACCACCCCACCCCGCATGCGCCATCCATCAAGCGTCAATTAGCGCAGCGCGATGCGCGACGATTTTGGAAGATTTTGGCGACAGCGGAGAGCCTGAACCAATCAGCGACGGAAAGAAGGATCCCGGAGTGATCGCCCGAAATCCTATGACTAGCCGGATCCCAGGAGCTCCGACCTTCTTCGCCCACGGACCGACGGACCGGACGCGTTTCGAGTTTTCTGGACCTTTTTCTTTTGTCTGCAAGCCCACGTCGCAGCCCCGAACCGCCATCACAAGAAGCGAGGGAGGACGATAAGGTAGCCGGCGAGTGGCGGCAAAAGCCCAACTTAAAGTAAGTGCCGGTTTTCTGAGTGCACGAGGAGCCCTTTTGTGAATTATGGTAATTAGCTAGGTTGTCGAATTTTCTGGCGTGTATCGCGGATTAACTTCGGGTGAAAAACTTTCCTCTTTTTCTGGTGCGGATTCTCTGATTTTGCGGATAAGTTAGTAGCCCGGGTTATTAAGCGACTTTAGTTCGCGCCCGGAAGATTGTGTCGCGTAAATCTCGTGCCGGCGATAGGACGGAGAGTCGCATAGGCGGCCGATCGAAAGAATCGTGCAGGCAAGCCGCTTTTGGAAAATCGGGCATAAGTCTCGCGCCGGCGGCCGGATTGGGAGTCGCGAAGGCGGCCTTTCCGCGTCCCGCGCGGGCGAGAAATCGTATCGCGTTCATGGGGGGTTGAGAATCCATGGGGTGAAAACAAAAGAGAAAAAGGAAAGTCCCGGTCGCAAATTAGCTTCTCGAGTAAATTGGAGGCTCCCCGGGCTAAGGCCTATGTCGGTTCTGAAATTGTCTGCCTTTTTCTGAATTTTGAGGAATTGTTCTCTTTCTCTTTCGTTTTTCTGATTTTGAGGAAATTGTTCACCGTTTGCTAATTTTGAGAAATAATTCCCATTTTTCTTTCGTTTTTCTGATTTCGAGAAATTGTTCGCGATTTTCTAATTTTGCGGAAGTCGCGAGAGATTCTCTGAAAGTTCGAATCGTTTATAATAGAGCGTTGCGGAAATCAAATTTGAGTGATTTCCAGTCTCGCGAATAGTGTGATAAAATATTGCCGAGTAACTTTTGGGTCTTTGCGTCGTGATATTTTTCGGTATCTTTCTCTGAGTTCCCCGCGGTCAGAGGCGAAGAAGCCGCGCGGCGACCGCGTGGTCGCCCGCGTCGCGTTCCGTAAGCGCAGGGCATAAGTCCCGGATTTCGAGCGTAATTTTTCTCCGCTTATCGGAAAAGTTTAATTTATTTTCAACGTAATTTTGTAGGTTAGACGCCTTCTAATATTTCTGGCGCCATTAAAAATGTCGAGTATATTCCAATATTTCTAACGCCATTCACTATTTCGAGCGAGTGTATTTGATATTTCTGATCGCGTAAATTCTTATTTGCGCATGCTTATTTTGTGTATCAATTTATTATTAATTTGGCCGCCGACGATTTGTGTGTGTTACCTTAACACGTTGAGTGCCACGCCGGTTTTTGACGACTTCCCGTTCAGGCCACGCGCTCTGCGGACGGTTCAGTTGTCAGTCACCGATGACTGACGCGGCCTGAACGGAAAGTTCAGTGTCAGTCACCGGTGACTGACATGGCACTCAACGTGTTAATCTTCCTGAAATTTGCTTTCTTGTATCTCATACTATTTTACCATTTGTATTTGACGCCTGAGATACCGTAACTTTCTGATTCAAGTTGGGAAAATGTCCCGAACTTAATTTCCTGTGTATCGAAGTCTGCTTTTAGAATATTTTAAAGGCTAGTTAAGTTCGCCGAATTTATCGAGTATCCAGACTCGATCCCTTCTCTTATTTTGTGATTTCCTTTTACCTCACCTCGTGTATTTCCGTAAATCTTTTCTGGAGTATTGTAATTTTCTCAGAGATATTTTCTCTTCACTTTCGAACGAGTCGGTCCTATATCGCCCCTGTAAATAGGACGGGCTATCTTGAAAATCCACTAAAAGTCACATATCTTTCTAGTAATTAAAGCTTTATTTTCTCATTATTTGAGCGTTGAGTTAATTAATTGCCTGTCTGACAATTTTGCCTTTTCCTTTTCACTTTCCGTTTTTGAGTCCGGATAAAATAGTTGTGTCGAGCAAAACGTAGTGTTTCGGGAATTTGTCTGATAGAGTTGCTTACCCCGCCCTCTCCGAATTTGGCGGGTGCGCTGAGCTAGCCGGCCACGCCGCAGCAGTCGCCCGAGCCAAGGGCCAGCCGAGAGACGTTTCGTATAGATTTTGGGAATTTGTGACCTTTTGTGGAGAATTTTGAGAATCGACTTCCGGGGGGGGCCTGGCGCCCAATTTTGGCATTATTTGTGAAGTCGACTGTCCTGGTGGACTCCGAGGACTCGTGAATTCGCGTTTCTGTTAACCTCTCGAAGGGTCCCGGTGGGCTTCAGGAGGTTACGCGTTAGTGGGGGGAAACTATAGTCTCTCGGCAGGCCCCGCTCAAAGTGACCAGGCGAAGGTGATGCGCGCAGAAGGCCGAGGTGCAGCGGGCCTCGGCAAGCGGTAGATAGACCCAGGTGTATTTGCCACGTCACAATATATATATTGTGACGTGGTATATTTTTGCCACCCCACGGTGATCCCAAATTTCGGCCGACGTCTTTCTTTTTGCATTCTTTCTTTGCAGGGCCCGAGGTCCGACGGTCACCGACCCGAGGGAGAGGGAAAGCATGCCTAATTGTTAACTAATTTAAGTTTAGTATTTTGTTGCAGGATAATTTAGCGATCCGCGGGAACTCTTCCCAATTTCCTGATAGAGATC
The DNA here is from genome assembly GCF_000612105.2 of Orussus abietinus. Lineage (NCBI taxonomy): Eukaryota > Metazoa > Arthropoda > Insecta > Hymenoptera > Orussidae > Orussus > Orussus abietinus. The sequence continues at coordinate 48,908 of NW_019395996.1, forward strand.
ATCCATTTAATTTTTGGGTTCCTGGGCGTGCTCTCGAGCACTCGCAGGAATGTTCGAAATGAATATTTGGTGAAGTGATCGAGAGCTCACCAAATTTCTGTAACGCGTAGCGAGGCTCCGGTCGCCAGGCTGGAGTATCAACACCGGCGATCCCTCGGAGGTCGCGCCCGCGCGCGCGCTATCGCTCGTCACCCCGACCGGGAAGAAAGAATCCGTCGAGGAAGCCTCGGTGGCCAAGGACATCAGGACCGAGTTCACCGGCTGCGGTGCCACGGCCCGTCCGTCGGATTCACCCGGAGGGCAAGTCGGCTCTGCTAAACCTGGTGGCTGGCACCGACGGTGGCTGGTGGCCTTCTCTGCGGGGGCGGGCCGTAGACAGGCCCCGGCGGCTCGGGTACGGTCGCCCGCAGGGGCAGCAAGACTACCCGGCCAGGAGCCAGATCAGGAGGCAGGAGCTCTCCTGACCCTGGCTGCTACCGACAAGGCGAGGCGTGGATGTTACGCTCCAGGTAGCGAGCTCATGACTTCAGGACCAGGAGCCCGACCGCGCTGTCGCCGGAGTACCCGGAGCTTATCCAAGGATCCGTCCCCGGGTGAGCCAGGATCCCCCGAAGGGGAAAACATCGGGTACCCAGAGGACCAGGGCACGCCGGGACCCGACGGACCACCGCTCGCTACGGCCCTGGCATCGCCGGCGGCACGACGTGCGCCGGGCACGCATCGCCGGCGGCTCGACGTACGCCGGGCGCGTACCGCCGTTGCCCAGCAACCGCGCACGAAGATCGGACCGCCGTAACCCCCTGCCCTAGGAATCGGGCCGGTGCACGCCGATTCCGCCGAATATCTGGTGCTAAGAAGCATCTCAGCCAATCAACGGCGCCGATTGCGATTCGGACTGGCCAGCCGAAGACCTGTATAGGACGGCGCCTAGAGAGCTCCGATCTTCTCCGTCTACGACCGTTGGACCGACCGAACCTGCGCCTAACAAAGTTTTATTAAAATTGTCGAGTTTGTCTAATTGTCTCCCATCGTCACCGAAGATCCGAAGACCTTCCCGACTCATCGAGGGACTTAGCCGAGGGGCTGGCGAGCGGTGGCGAATTTTCTGAACCTAAATAAATGCTACGTGCTCGATCGAGGACCCATAGTCGCGATACGTAGAGTCACCGATTAATTCGCGATGTCGTAGGGCACGGATAGTGTCGCGCCGGTGAGCGGAAGCGTACCGCGTAGTCGGTCTTCGTTAATTTCACACGGGCGATCTTCCGGTTTGCCCTAATGGGGCCTGCGACTAGCGGAAATCGGGATTTGAGTTAGCCTCTCGGGAGGCCGCGGGGTTCCTCGAGCGGACACAAGGGCGACTTCTTGTTCTTCGATTCGTGTCCCATACTTTTCTCTGTGTCCCGTAATTTTCTGTCGCGCCCTTTTGAGTAGGAGCGCGCAATTAGAGTCTTTTTTCTATTGTCTGGCCGTGAAGTTTGAGTTCCGTTGAAGTCTGATTTTCTTTATCTGGCGAAAGTTTGTGAACGGTTTTGACTTCCGCCGAGACTAATTTTCGAGTACCCTAAATTCATTTTTCTCACACTGGTTTGTGAACGGTTTGGGCCCGCGGCGAGAAAGGTGCCCTTTTTGAGATATTTTGAAGCGATCGTCCCCCGAAAATCTGTGAATGGTTTTGGTTTTCGGCGCGGAGATCTTGTGATCGTGTAAATTTAGTCTTTTGTCACGGTCAGAAGTCGAGTCTTAGGAGCGTCCGTTTTCTTTCCCTCGGGGTCGGAGGCGGAGAAGCCGCGCAGCGACTGCGTGGTCGCTCGCGTCCGCGACCCATTTTGTTTCCCCGGAAAGCCCTCTTTTCTTCCGGTTAAAATTACGATTTTGGAATTTATTTTGCCGCATAATTTTGAGATTAGTTTTGCGACTCGCTCGTCGAGTAATTTTTGGTGAAAAGTTGCGAAAATTTAGAGTCGAGAATTGTCGAGAATATGTCGTCTAATATTTAGCCATGAACGCGAGCGCATATTCTTGAATATTTGAATAATAGAAATTTGTAATTTTATTTGGGTGCGATTTTGATGTAAAGAACCCATATTTTCTAGTGTAGCGAACTTTTTTCCATTGTTAATATAATAATTGTGAGCATCGCGAATTTTCTCCCTTTAGAGCTAGGATTGTTCTTGAATTGGGGCTAATCGGAGCCCGCTGAGATAAAAAATTCTGGAAGTTGATGAACTCTCCACTTTGCGTTGATCGGAGCCCCTTTTGATTATTTCGCGCTAAATTGTCTTTCGCTGTGGCGAACGAAGAAAGCTGTTATTTTTTCTAAGATGTCCGATTTTTAATTGATTTTCTATCTCGCTGATTTATTTATCTCTCACATAATTGTTTCACGAGAATTTCTTGTCTAATTTAATTGTCTTTTGGGCGACATTCCGTCGAACCCGACCTTATCGTAAAATTTCTGTTCTCTCGCGTCATTTTATTAATCCAATTGTTTTCTATTTCCTTTTTTATTGTTAGAATAAATTTGTCAAAAATTGGTACCAGATTCGATTTCGTTTTTCTTTTTGGTAGAGTGGCTGAATTCCCCTGTCTTCCCCGAGCCTATGATAGATTCCCAAATTTGTTGAGTTCTCCCCTTTTTCCCCGCCTCTTGGTCTTACCCGCCCTCTCCGAACCTTGGCACGTGCGCGCTTTGAGCTAGTCGGCCGCGCCGCGACGATCGTCGGGGCGGAGATCGTTCGAGCCTAGTCCTTTGAGTTAATTTTGAGATTGTCGAGATTTGTTTGAGAATTCTGAAATTTTGAGATTGTCGAGATTTGTTTGAGAATTCTGAAATTTTGAGATTGTCGAGTCTTTGAGATTGTCGAGAGTTAAGAGTTTGTTTTTTTGGCCTCCGGGGAGGCCTGGCGCCCAACTTCGTGTCTCGTTCCCGAAACCAGGAAATATTTTTGAGTGGCTCGAACTGATCCGCCTAGACGATCGGGCGAAGGTGACGAGCAATCGCCCAGCCGCTGCGAGCCCGGAATTCCCCCTGAACTTCGTGTCCTTTATCGACACCTCGTTCCTCGTACTGTTGCCATTCGTCAGAAGAATTCATGTCAGGAACGATATTCAATTGCGATATATACCGAATTTTCATAATGTACACTGTTTGTACAAAATGTCCTGGAACTCAACGATTGACATATATATATATATATATATATATAACATACCATGTCCGAACATCTAGCCTTTGAGTATATCTAAAATAGAGTTCACAGATTTGTATATATATCTTACATACGTTCAATAAACCTTTATGTACGATTAATTTACGCATATTCCACATTCACCGGTGCCTGGGTGACGTACATACTTAGTACTATGATATGATTCTAGTAATTGTTTTTTGTTGAAATATAATGGAGGATAGGAACCGTGATTTTTATCAGAGATATACCTCGCAACCCTATACTTGGCAATGTTTTTTTACACGGTCATTTTTGGTGGGAAATATTTTTCATCTACAAGAGACAAAGATATTTATATATGTCATTTACATAACTGTGAAATATATTATGTAGCCATGTACATAAAATAGATCTATATATTTACAAGAGACATTTATTTTAGGTGGATGATAGACGATACGCATTTGCTAAACCTATTGACCTAATTTATACGAGTAAGATACGGCTATTGTACTTCGTGCGGTGTCTGGGTGACACTAACAAAAACGTTTACGCAAATCGTTTCAATATTCACACACAAAGATGAATGTAAATATTAGTTGGGTGCATACTTAAGGGCTCATTTGGATACGCGCCGATTCCGTGTGCTTTCCGTGTGCTCTTTCATGGAAATGGGGCATAATGTTACACTGCAAAGTAAATAAGAAATAGACAAGTAAAACATTCATCACGCACCCATCTAATATTTATGAATTAAAGTTACGCTAATCGTGCCAATATTGAAACACAATGATGAATATAAATAGTAATTAACTGGAAAGGAAAAAAAAGTACGTTTCACTTTCGGCAATGGTCCCTTTCATATCTTGCAAACGTATACCTACTGCAGTACCACAAGAAATTTCACTTAAAAAATTCAAGAATTACACTCTACCTATCGATCTTAAGAGATTTTTTATGTGAGCATGTGAAATCCCACATATTTCACTAGGTATAACTGATTTGATTTAATATCGAAACGCATTTAAACTAGGTCGCGTCTTTTTATGGCATACATTGTTATCAATGGTTTCATCAGATCATATGAAAGCAGGTCGAGAGGTCGGGGTTCTTTCGAGTGACATTTCCACGCATTAGGGGTCCTCAGCGGTCACAATGACATTTGGAACGAGACGCGCAAGCGGGGCGGGTGATATTAATAAATAATGGCGATGAGATGGTTGCGAGGTCAGATCGGTTACGCGGAGCTCGACAATTAATTTCGACCATTTCGTATGGGTGCATCAAGCGGAAAGCCCATCAGTAAAATTGCGGATTTTAATGCACGCACCGGGCGCCCCGACTGCACACGCGTGCACGTCACCACGCGGAACGGAAAATTAATCCAAACATTAGGCAGGAAAATTAAGGGCTCGCTGCCGAGCAACTCACCTGGCCTCTTCATTCGTCATTCGGCGCAGCATTCTTGAAACCATTAATCCAACAACGTGAATGCGACGTCCTCGCTAGGAGAGAAGCACCATCCTTTCTGTGCAATCGCATTGCGCCCCGGGGCAAGATAAATATTGTATTGATACCGATTAAGAAATGAATTGAAAGGAATTCACGTTGAAGGGGGAAGGGATGAAAAGCGACGGAGGCGGTTGTGGAATTAATTATTATCGTTCATTAATCCAGCGAAGGACATGTGATTACCTTAATCGACTGCATATAGACGCACGCGATTATTGTCAGCATCCATCTGGCGCATCCATAAACGGGATGTTAAATATGACCATCCGATCTGGATATCATCGTTCGTTCGGAGAACGTTTTCAATTTATTATGTTATTTTCCAATGTATGTGTGAGGAATAGCTTATATATTTGAATAATAGTTAAATAATAAACAAGCCCTGGTACATGAACAAAAGAAGAAAATGGGATGAATCTCTCAAACACAGTAAAATTTATATTTCAAAAAATTTAAGTATTTGTAAAATTTTTATTTCTTTTTTCTACGCCGTTATACAATACTGTTGTAAAATGAGCAATATAATACCACACATAACATATCATTACTATATTATGCGTTATTTAATAATATATAACTGCAATTCTGACAGATTTGTAACAATGTTACGAAACGATAACAATTTGAAATTATACGATATCAACTCAGGTCGAAATTTTTGCCCCGATAAGATTGCACGATACTGAGCGATCTCGCAATTCTTTTGATCAATCCCCGAGGATCGTAAATCCCCGGGCTACTGAGAACGGGTCAGTCAGTAACGAGTTGCGAAAGAACTTAATCGCTGGTACCTGGTTTCGCGTGTAAATGAATACATGTTCCAAAGTCACGAAACAAAACTATATTTTTCAGATATGATACGCAGAAAGAAGCGCGTAATTTGAATTTCTATTAGTTGGCTCGGTAACTCCCCACATAAAAGAAATACATATCCCAGGCACCGCGGAACGTTGAATATCCATAAATTATTCGTATATAAATGTTTACTGAACGTATATAAGATATATATATACATATATATCGTACATGTCTACAGATTTTATAGATGTTTAATATATGTCATAGATATTCATGTGTTATACAAATACATCGTATACATGGTAAAAAAGAATGAAATCCATAACACCTTGTGAGCCGAATCTGTTTAAGGTGGGAATCCACATTAGGATGTTCAGAAAATCGTTTTTTTTTTTTTCATTATATAAATTGTTAGTATAACTATGCAAGAATACGTTGCCAAAATTTCAAAGCGAAATTCCAATTCGTTCCGGTTTTATGAGCCTAAAACCGACCGCCCATTGACTCAGCGCTCGGCCGCACAGCAGGTAGTGTGGAGCTCTTGCTCAGATAGTCATTCATTAACTTACCTAACCTAGTACCCTTGTATGACGAAAGAAGAAGGATTATTATATGGTTCTGAAATCGCCGATTGATCAGTAAGCACTCCAAATTATTGATAATTTTCCCAAATTTCTAGTTTTCGGACATTTTTTTTCAAACACTTTTTTCTCGAATCGACATTTTTTTGATTCGCGGGAATTCTAGTTCAAAAAATTACGAACCGATCATCAATGAAAATTAAAAGTGTGTCTTCATGAAATTACGAAGAACATGAACCAACATTTGGGATTTCATAATTTTAAAGGTATTTTTGTATTGCATAATACTAGAAAAAAATGGTGAAAACCGACATATTTTTTTCAAACACCTGTCAACACTTCAATTTTTACAATTTTTACTCGCAATGAGGTTCATATTCTTAGAAAACATGTTAACAATGTAGAAAAACCACCATTTTGATTTGAGATAAAAGTTGCGACCTCCATATTGCCCGCGAACAACGAACCCGGACGACAAACTTCGATGGGCATCAGCACATAATTTCGACATTTTCGTCAAAACTGACTTGAAAAAATTTGTAAATGTAATTCAAAATATCTCAAAGAGATCGAAGTAAAACTCCAGAAATCCTCTGGATTCATGCTTTCTGGGGTTCTAATTGACTGCAGAGGGACCCCATGCGCCATCTGTGATTTCCAGGTCAATTAAATTTTCACTCTGAGACCTCGTATTCCCATCGTTTTAGCATAGAAACGCATAGAACACTTGTTTTGCCTTAATCCCGTTCAAATGCGAGTTTATCGATTACCAGTGTTCTAAATTGTCGTAAAATTGTCCTGACCCTTTCGATTCTCAAATCAGAGCCTTCGATAATTTGATCGAAATATGAGAACGACGCCATTTTTGTTCTGGTCTGGGCAAAGTTAAAAAAGTTTTTCCAAAAATCCAAATTTTGAATGTGTCAGGATAATTCTTAGATGATCAGGAGTGATGTTTCAAAATTTCGGACAGTTTGGTCTAATACCCTTAAAAAAAAGTGTTGTATTCGAATCGACTGATTTGAAAGGGGTTTCACTTCACCTTAATCTCTCGGGCATATAAAGTGGAATTGATTTAAATTAGAAGTTACAAACTTATATTCCAAAAGAAGGATTCAAAGCAATTGAATGCATAAATTGTTTAAATGAACCGGAAGGAATCAGGCATTCCTATAATGTATTCCTCTGAACGGAATACAAAATAATTTAATCCCGATATTTTTTGTCGGACTAAAAAGAACTAAGCAAAGCAGAGTTATATTCCTCCTTTCGGAATTGAACAAAAATCAGAGTACACAAGGGGATTAGAATATAATTGATTCGCAGAAAATATATTCCTCGTGCGGGAATAGGACTTGGAGAGAAAAGTCAGGTATTAAATAGAATAGAAAAATCATCACTTTTACGTTGAAACTGTGAGACATTGAATCCTATTCTATTCAAGCCTTTTTACCGGGGCATACATTATAATTTTGTACCACTGTGTAAATTATGATGCATTGCCAGGCACCGCATGAAGTATAATATACATACAGTGAACGTACAAATTAGAACATAAATATAGAAAACATACATTATCTATGGTATGCATAATACAAATATTTCGTTAATATATATGTAAATCTTTTTCATGCCTATATTTTCAGTACATATATTATAGAAATCTAGATAACCTGTACAGAAATCTAAACTATTCGAAAACGTTAAGATGATAATTTATATTCAGAGTAATAGTTTATATTCAGCTTTCACAGCTTATAAAAATGTAGTTACACTGTAAAAAATTCCGCACATTTAAATGAAGTATCTTTAAATAATATTCATAAAATTCATGCACTTTTAGTATATATTGGGGTCTGAGGGACCCGACTCCATCATTCGCTTCACGGAAGACACTAAGCTGGTGGCGCCCTCGGCATGGGAAGCCAGTGGCGCGCGCGTCGGCACGGGAAGCAGATGTCGCGCGCGCCACTAACGCTCGGTCGTTCTGGCGCGTGAACCGCGCATCGGCGTCTCACCTCTTTTGTATCCTTACTTTTTCTTCCACAAACCAATCTGGGTACTCTGTGTTATTGTCAGAATAAATCACGTAACAACAGTATATAAGGTTGTTCTAAAATTATGAATTTAGTATCTTAAGAGCGAATCGGTATACGTTTATTATACACTTTTACATAAAACGATGATTTTATAACATACTGTTACAATTTTTTAAATGATTCTTTTTTTTACAATTACTTACGAGTCTTTTTTTTAAGAATAACTTTCCCACAAGATGCAATAAGTATTTTTAGCACCGATCAAAAAACTCGGTAGAGTTTCGAGCCAAATACATTTTTGAGCGAGAAACTCAGCGTCGTGTGTTGAGAGAAACGCGCCCTGCGCGCTTGAGCTCAAGCGAGACGTTACAGGATTATATAAGATAAGGATCGAGATTTCAGGAGCGGGGGGGAATAGAAATACAATTTCTCCACTCCCACAGAAAAAGAAATGAACGTCCAATCAGTTAAGAAGATTAGGAATTTTTTTAAATTGACCCAGCTCCGATCGCTGATACCTTAATGAAGATACAGCATCTTAAAGTTTCTCAACACTCTTAGAATCGTGGTTCTGTTATCATCGTCGTCACCCCAGTCACAGACTACTTTTTCACTTACAATTAGGCATGGTAGGTGGACTGTCATATAGTTTTCGGGGAGCCGACATGCGCCACCGCCTAGCACGGAACAAAAAGGAATTATACCCATCCCAGCTTTAAAATGATTGGATTTTTAGAGAAAAAAGGTTTCTTGAAGTTTTTGAGATCACTGAAGCCAAGTCAGATAATATAATTTCAAAATTCAATATGGGGGACCCAATATGGCGGTCAAACAATTTCAGACTGATTTGATTTTTATAAGAAAGAAGGATTTCTCTAGAATCTTGGAATCGCTAAATTCAAATATGTCAACAGAATTCGAATTTTAAAATTCAAAATGGCGGACTGAACATGGCGATTAATATAATTTCAAAATGATTGAATTATTATGAAGAACGGTTTAGCGTGGTTTTTATAATCGCTTAATCCAAATTTGATAACAATGTGGAAATTCACAACGGCGGATAAAAATATATAAATAGTTGAATTTTTACAAAAATAAGTTTCCCACGGTATTCGTGGCCGCTGACTCCAAATCTGACAACATAATTTTAAAATTCAAAATGGCGGACACGAAATTACAAAATGGTTGTATTTGTCTAAGAAAAAAGGAGTTTTGCAGATTTTTGAGATCGCTGAATCCAAATCTAGCAAAAGAATTTTAGAACTCACAATGGCGGATAAAAAATGTAAAAATGGTAAAATTTTGTTCAAAAATTTTGTTCAAAAAAATTATTTCTTAACACTTTATCGACCGCTAGCCTATTAATCGGCTTTTCGCACAATGAACACAATGAATAGCGAAAACTTAGCCCGTACTGGGAGCAAATGCGCGCGCGACTAAGCCGGTCCTTACTGAGTGGCAGTCTCAACCACGACCGGTCGATAAAGTGTTAAGATATTAAGGGTCATTGACTCCAAATCTGTAAACAAAATTAAAAAATCCAAAACAGTGGATCCAATATGACGGATAAAAATGTAAAAGTGGTTGGATATTCATAACAATGAGTTTCTCGCGGTAGTCGTGGTCGCTGCCCAGGCACCGCGGAACGTGGAATATCCGTAAATGAATCGTATATAAATATTTATTAAAAGTATGTAAAATATATATACAGGATGTCCCATAATAGAGTAAATCTCTCCAGCGGTGTAAAAGGGTGAAATGTTGAACTAGAACCCACACGGAACAACAGCTCTATTATACGTATATAGAATGTTTTCATGGCTATGGAATGTTTCAGTACATCAGAAGTTAAAAATATACGTATACTATATGTTCACGGAATGTCAAAAATATTCTATTGGATTTTAGATGTAAATTATACGTATTAAATATGTTACCAGAACATCAAAATTTGCACCAATTAAATACGTTTAGTAAACGTATACTATATCTCTATTTAACAGGAATTTGTATATGTAGTATTTCACATGCAAAAAACATATAATGGATGTATGTTGTGCGTATATTAAGGGANATACATATAATATTATACGTGATTAATATGTCCAGTATACGGCTGTTGAACTTTTGAATATAGGCATACCATCTATTGAAACCTTTATTTATTGGTTTATTATACGTATATACGTTTGTGTCAGATATCTTATATACGTCTACTATACATAATACGTCTACCATATATCTTGTTTACATAATTATACATACTTCATCCATATGGAATGTATATTAAATGAAAGTGGAATGTTCAAAAATACATATACTATATGTTGATGCCGCGGACATTTGTACATGTCCCAGCACATTCCGTATACTTTTGTATACATCTATTACACATCTGAATGTTTTAACCAGATATCCTATATACGTATACCATATCTAGTTGTCCGTGTGGGATGTTCCTATTCCATTTTTTGCTCAGAACATTTTTCATCGAGTTATTAGTAGTTAAACCAGAGACCAACGAGGCGACGCGCAGAACCCGAGGTATACTCTTAGCATATGATCATTTTGGTGCTCGCCAAATAAAATATTGTTTTCAAATTTAGTTTCTAATTTTTTTACTTGTTTCGATATAGTTTTTAATATTTGTCTTTGGTTTGAGGAAGCAGAAAATCTTGTATGTATATACAACATACGTGAAACCAAATGCACTGTGACATTTGCCAAAAAGATTTTAACTGAGACTTTAATGGAATTAATGTTCTACTATATTTGGCAAAAATAGTTGATTTGAGCTTTTTCTGAGAAGGTAGCAATTTGAGCTTTTTTGTAATTAATTGAATAAAGATAAATGTCTTTAGCTAAATGTTTGTACACCGAAGGTGTTTTGAGAGGATTTTACTCCTTTTTGTAAAAAAAATGTTAACATTTCTATTATTAATAATAAAATCGGCAAATGTATCTGATACATTTCTATAATATCAAAATATATTTACTACAAGCATATAATTTGATAAAAAGTTACTAAGAATTTGCATATTTCGGATATGCAGTATATATAAATATATTTTTATACTACCACCCTCAACATTTTTAATGGCACCATAATTTATCTGCCAATATGAATTTTGAAATTCTAGTATCAAATTTGGATTTAGCGATCTCGAAAACCGCAAGAAACCTATTGTTATAAAAATCCAACGATTTTTACATTTTTATCCTCCATATTAGGTCGGCGATTTTCAATTATTAAATTCTATTTCCAGAATTGGATTCAGCGACCATGTAAATCTTGGGAAATCCGTTTTTTTGAATAAAAAATGTAACAATTTTATAATTTTCTGTCTGCCATTTTGAATTTCGGATTTTTGTTGTCAGGTTTGAATTCAGCAACCACGACTACCGTGGGAAACTCATTTTTATAAAAATCCAACCATTTTTACATTTTTATCCGCCATATTGAATCCACCATTTTGCATTTAAAAATTTTTTACAGATTTGGAATCAATGACCATGGAAAGCATATTTTCGAACGTAATTTTATCCGTTTTAAAATTTTTTGTCCGCCATTTAGCGTTTTAAAAATTTGTTGCCAGATTTGTATCAGTGGGCACGACTACCTTGAGAAACTCATTTTTATAGAAATCCAACCGTTTTTACATTTTTATCCGTCATATTGGAACAACCATTTTGGATTTAATCATTTTTTTTACAAATTTGAAGTCATTGATCCCAAAGATTTTGAGAAATAATTATTTCGAACAAAAATGTAATCATTATTACATTTTTTATCCGCCATTTTGAGTTTTAAAATTCGGTTGCCAGATTTGGATTCAACGATCTCAAACATCTTAAAAACTCCTTTCTTCTTATAAAAATACAGCCATTTTGTAATTTCGTATCCGCCATTTTGAATTTCGAAATTATGTTGTCAGATTTGGATTCAGCGGCCACGAATACCGTGGGAAACTTATTTTTGTAAAAATTCAACCATTTATATATTATTATCCGCCATGTTGAATCCGCCATCGTGAATTTCAAAATTCTGTTATTAAACTTGGATTAAGCGATTATAAAAACCACGCTGAACCGTTCTTCATAATAATTCAATCATTTTGAAATTATATTAATCGCCGTATTCAGTCCGCCATTTTGAATTTTAAAATTCGCATTCTGTTGTCATATTTGAATTTAGCGATTCCAAGATTCTAGAGAAATCCTTGTTTCTTATAAAAATGAAATCAGTCTGAAATTGTTTGCCCGCCATATTGGGTCCCCCATATTGAATTTTGAAATTATATTATCTGACTTGGCTTCAGTGATCTCAAAAACTTCAAGAAACTTTTTTTCTCTAAAAATCCAATCATTTTAATGTTGGGATGAGTGTAATTCCTTTTCGTTCCGTGCTAGGCGGTGGCGCATGTCGGCTCCCCGAAAACTATATGACAGTCCACCTACCATGCCTAACAAGGAAGGTACCTGAGGTGTCCCCCTCCGATTTTGTTCATTTTTAAAAATGTTATAGAGGACCAAAATCTAAGGGACCCGTGTTTTTTTTTATCGGCGGATAAACACTTTTAGGGGGTAAAATCAGGCGTCAAAGTTGGCCGTGCAAGGGGGTGAGTTGACTGTTTCATATAGAAGCACTCGACCGATTTTCATGAAACAACCATCAAAATGTAGGAAATGAAGAATTATGAAACATGCTTTTGGAATTTTTCGAAAAAATTCTATTTTAAGGGGTGAACCACCCCTTTGAATACTTCTTTTACCCCTTACGCGAGCAGTAATTGCTCTATTTAACTGAAACTTGGTTAATTTATAGACCAGAACAATACAAAAAAAGCATATTTTAGTTTTTTTCAAAAACGAATTTTAAGGGTTGTAACAACCCTTTAATAAATTGATGTATAATCTCGTTTTAAAACCAGCTTTGTACGACTTCCTTGGACTTAAAGGACTTTAACGATTAAAATTAATAAAAGAATACGATCAGGTACCATCCGATAAATTCGAAGGGTAAATTACCCCTTGTGTTCAAAGGAATGTGATTCGTAGAATATAAGACAGTGGAGTTAACTGTCCTCGCAACTAGTGCGTAGCCGAGTGGAGTAGCCGCGTAAGCGAGCAAGTATGCAGTGCCAGGTTTTCAAACAATATATGTAAGTCATATTTCGGTTTGTTCAGTTTCGTTCGTTATGTTCGGTTTCCATTATCAGTCTACTTGATATCAAAGAACGATTGTTATCAAATATTACTGTGAAGGAAAAATCGAAAGTGAGTCACATGTCTGGACGAATCGTGTAGACGTATTACATTGTTTTATATTTAGATTGTATTAATATAAAAACTGAACGTAACCGTGTTTGTATTTTTCATTGCAACTGTAGTTCTTAAAAATGAGAGAATGAAATATTACTTACATGTAGTGGTTGAAAACCTGGCACTGCATACTGCTCGCTCGCGCGGCGTTACCACTCGGCTACGCACTAGTTGCGAGGACAGCTAACTCCACTGTCTTATATTCTACGAATCACATTCCTTTGAACCCAAGGGGTAATTTACCCTTCGCATGTATCGGATGGTACCTGATCGTATTCTTTTATTAATTTTAATCGTTAAAGTCCTTTAAGTCCCAGGAAGTTGTACAAAGCTGGTTTTAAAACGAGATTATACATCATTTTATTAAAGGGTTGTTACAACCCTTAAAATTCGTTTTTGAAAAAAACCAAAATATACTTTTTTTTGTATTGTTCTGGTCTATAAATTAACCAAGTTTCATTTGGATAGAGCAATTACTGCTCGCGGAAGGGGTAAAAAAAGTATTCAAAGGGGTGATTCACCCCTTAAAATGGAATTTTTTCGAAAAATTCCAAAACCATGTTTCATAATTCTTCATTCCCTACATTTTGACGGTTGTTTTATGAAAATCGGTCGATTGCTTCTATATGAAACAGTCAACTCACCCCCTTGCACGGCCAACTTTGACGCCTGATTTCACCCCCTAAAAGTGTTTATCCGCCGATAAAAAAAAAACACGGGTCCCTTAGATTTTAGTCCCCTATAACGTATTTAAAAATGAACAAAATCGGAGGGGGACACCTCAGGTACCTTCCTTGTAAGTGAAAAAGTCGTATGTGACTGGGGCGACGACGATGATGACAGAACCACGATTCTAAGAGTGTTGAGAAACTTTAAGATGCTGTATCTTCATTAAGGTACCAGCGATCGGAGCTGGGTCAATTTAAAAAAATTCCTAATCTTCTTAACTGATCGGACGTTCATTTCTTTTTCTATGGGAGTGGAGCAATTGTATTTCTATTCCCCCCCGCTCCTGAAATCTCGATCCGTATATAATTCTGTAACATCTCGCTTGAGCTCAAGCGCGCAGGGCGCGTTTCTCTCAGCACACGACGCTGTGAGTTTCTCGCTAAAAAATGTATTTGACTCGAAACTCTACCGAGTTTCTTAATAACTATGCTTTGATACCCTTTAACTGCCTCCCGGCTTTCTGAAAAAATGATATGTTTTTCATATTCAACAAAGCAAGGAATTGATTAATTAACGAACCAGTGAGTAAATGGATGACTTAATTAATTAACTCATTGGTCAATTAATCGATCAATCAGTAATTTATGAATTAATTATGTACTAAAAGAATGATTTTTAAATTAATTATTTTATCAATATACAACCATTTTTATTCTTATTAATTTATTTATTCATTCATTTATTAATTAATTTGATATATTAAAATGAAATTTTTCTGGAGGAACGTCTGCCATGAGCGAAGGGCCCTACGATGCGCTGCGCCCCTGCGGACATCGGCCGCGAACCGCCTTGTTGATCCACTTTAACTACTAATCACTCGTTGAAAAATGTTCCGAGCAAAAAATGGTGACGGAACTTCTAGTTCAAAATTTCACCCTCTTTCACCCCTTGAGAGATTTACTATCTATTATGGGACACCCTGTAGATATCTATGAACTCTATTTTAGATACACTCACAGGCTAGATAACTGAAATAGGTACGTAATACACTCATACACACACACACACGCGCGCGCGCGTCAAATGGCAGTTTTCGGAACATTTTCAGATACCTATCGTATACTAGTGGGACACTTGGTGTCTTTCAGGACCGTCTTGAAAGATTTTTCTATCAATCGTTTATTATCAGGAGAGTCCTGAAAATGACCGTTACAAATGAAACATTTGATTGGTCTAATATCCTGTCATCTAGCCTTTAAGTATATCTAAAGTAGCGTTCACAGATATCTATATGTATATATCTTGCATGCATTCAATAAAAATTGATATACGAGTATATTATGTCTACTATACATTCAGCGGTACCTCCTGGGCAGTATGATCCGAATTAAACGAACATTACTTTTTATTTTTAGTCCATACCTATGTAGAAGTAGATATTTAGGCAACTTTTCTTAAAAACATATATAGCTGATACCTAACAAATATAGCATGAAATAGAAAAGAAGAGGAGAAAGTTTGTGTAGCGCCTTTAGTCTTTTTAGCCGTTAATTTGAACCTTTTTTGGAGATCATGATTCGCGGGAAAAGTCGATATTTTCCGAAGACTCTTCAAGACGAGAAGGGAACACTCGAAGAAACTGCACTTTCAGTATTCGAGGACGTAATGGAAGCGCATGGTATATGGGTCAAACAAAGATGCGTCTCTTCGCTCTGATTCTCGCTCAACCGTCCTATATTTCCTAAATTGGTTGTACCCAACATCGAATATCCGATTATTTCTGATACGCATCGAATATCCGTACATGTCGCCAGTTTTGTGACAGTATTTGCGCCTATGAATGTACTCGCTACAATTTCTGAATATCGCTTCGCCAATGTAAAGCGATCCGCGGTTACATACAAAGGACATGTCGGGATGTTGGCACTCGAATATGTGCCTAAGTAAAGCTTGTCCGGCTCCGAATTCAGCATCAATGCGATCTTGATAATGTGGCCCATCAAAATACTTGCTTCATGTTAAAGGTTTTTGAAATGACTTTTTTAATACAAACTTTCTTCAAGAAGCTTATCGATATCTCAGATTTTTCTTGTTCACCTATATTCTGAAGTAACATGCAACCGACCTTGAGCAAAACAATTTGAATTTTTGTTGTTTGCAGATAGTACAGTTGGGTTATTCTTCTGACTCTTACTTCAATGGAGGCACCAAAAACACGTTATTCTTTACATTTTTTTAAATATAAAATTACAGTATAGGTATAAGTACCCAACAAAATAACGGATTAGAATCGTTCTTCGGTACGTTTCTTAAGTCTTGTTGTTAAAAGTATTGTAGTGATTTCACTCTAAAGTCGTATAGAAAAAGCGTTAATTGCATCCTATTCCATTAATTCCCTTAAATATCTTTATCCTCATTTGAGAAATGCACGTGAAAAAGCTCCTTCTGTGGTGCATCGTATTACAACGATACAAGTAGCTAAATCTGTTTTATTCTTGCACTTCGGGGGCACCTTGACAGCTCCAAACTTAATATATTATAAATACCTACAGATAAAAATCGTGCCAATCAGAGACCAATATACATTGTATAGGATAATGTCAAGAGACAGTCATTCGATTTTGATTTTAAAAATATTTGAAATTACTGAGATATGGGCGTAGTCTCCTTTTATTATGCTAAACAAAAAATGTAGGCATCAGACACGCATAACTTTGATTTTCAGGTCTTGCAGTTCTTTTGGTAAGCAGTATAATTTTGAGGTGCCTTCCTTCTAAATACTCACTGTACGGTCTTCCTTATCTATCATACCCTGTTCTAGAAATATAGTAATTTTATATTTTTTAGAAGGTTTGTTTACACATGGTATACTACTTAGAAACTATTTTATTTATATATTTTATAAATATACGTTGTAAAATCCATACATAAGTAACTTAATTGTGCTACCCCATGACCCTAAATTATAACATGACGTTATAACATCATAATTTATTTATTTTTTATAAATTTGCTTTCAAATTTCTAATTAGTAATTTGAAATTATAAATTGATTTCAAAATTAGTTCGTATAATTGAAATCAATGTTCGTGGTTTTTTTACATTTTTTTATTTACGTACATGGATGAAAAAAAGTTGAGGGTAAAATGTAAAAAGTAAGAATGTAATTTTTTAAGCCGCAAGAGCGCGCTCTTTACGATTGTGCGCCACTATATACGTTTACACTTACCAAATGTAACCGAAGAACCCACAACCCTGCAAAAAAAAATGAAAAAAGTGAAGAAAGTTCGGCACTGAAAATTGAACTTTTCCAGGCAATTACCTTTGTTCAAACTCGAGCCGAGCATATCATCGCGAGTACCGCTTTCACGTTCGGGCAGCACGTGACCATCTTGACCGCGAGCGCCCCATAGTTGCCGCATCCAATTTTTCCTATCGGACGAAAATCACGCATCGCGACGTCGGTATCGTGCGCATAGCGTATCCGTAACCGCGGTGACGCACGACATACGGAACGCGCGGGCTCTCGGTGTCGGCAATATCAAAGGTAACCGTACTCGCGGCGAGGCGGCGCACCGAGAGAGGAGCGCGACGGTACACGTGTCGGTGCGCGCGCACAAGCGTCAAAACGGATCCGTCGCATCCGGATCCGGCGGCGGCAACAAGGCCCAATACGCGGCGGTGGGCTCGCGCGCATATACATACATACGCGTAGGTCGTGTTAAGTGTAGCGTGGCTCTATGATTCTCACCCGACACCCATCTCCGGGCGGCCCGGCGCCCCTCCTCCTCTGCCCATGCCGCTCCCGTCGCCCCCGCCCGGCCCCGCCGCCCCCGCCCCTCCAGCCGGCAGTCGCATCGCATCGCAAACAAAAGACGAGCGACCGCGCGCCACTCATCGCTCGCGCTCGATGCGACAGCGAGTGACGTCCACTCCCACCCTGCGCGGTGCCTCCCGCCGCCCGCGCCCTCCTCCTCCGCCCCGACCCTCGCACCCCGCGGCGAAACCGGGACGCCGGGGAAGGGGGAGGGGGGCTCGAACCCTACTACCACGCAGAGCTATCTGTTGTTATCACCAGTTATTTGCATCCCTTCGTAGGAGGGGCGCGGCGAGAGCACCGCTATAGAGACGAGCGAAATTCTCGGGAGCTTACTTCCCGGGGAATATTACGCTCCGCGGGTTTGTCCGCGGAGCGCCTTCTCAACCGCTTCCCAATTCCGGAGTTTCTGTGTGTGTCCCGCTTTCTCTCGTCCCCCTCCCTCTCCGTTCCGCAATCCCGTCCGCGGGGGAGACGCTCCGCGCAGTCCTGGCCTTCCGAGTTTTCTTACGCCCCAGCGTTCTTCGAATCCATCGCGGACCGAGATCGAGGGCCCGTCACGTGCTTTCTGTGCGTAAGAGCCAGTGATTCGGGCGCCTATCATTGGGGCTTCGTATGTTCCGTTAGACCAAACGATCTTTTCAAACATCCGGACAATTTTGCGTTGATTTGATTTTGGTTTTCGATCAAGTGGAATGCGGTAGATCGTCTTGATTGGAACGCACGGAGGGAGCCACGTGTTTGCTCGTTTTCTCTCCGGGCGTGCGACCTGCCTAACTGTCTCCGAGGACTTTAGGTGATCTCGTTGTAGGGCTTTGATCGAAAATGGATATGGATTTCTAACGATCGCGAAGGATATTCATCGGGGATTGGAAAGGGTGTTCCGGTTTCATAAGAGGGGGATGCGGGGTCGTCGCGCTTCGTGTACTCGAAACTCCTATCGTTTCGGACTTTTTCCAGAAAATACGACGACAGGGAATTTACTCGATGGACGGTTCGACTTGTATAATTGGAAACGAGTAAAACATCCGGATACCGTTACGGGTTCACGTTCTTTGTTTCCACGATGTCGAGCTTTATGATCTCGGGTAAAGAAGAACGAACACCTGTATTTTTCTGTTTCACTAGTTTTAACGATTCTTCCCGATTAAAAGCGCAAGGAGGATTTTATTATCTCGATATCAATAAATATGTAAAATCACAATTAATAATCGATAATACAGAGAATAGGATCATATTTCGGTTCACTCGTCAATGATTTTTATAATTCCCGCATATATCCGTATCCCCAATGAAACCACTTGTATCTCACCATCGATGATTCATTGAAATCGCTGGAGAAGATCGATGGAGGATGATCGAGAGCATCCCGGTGACGGTCGAACGCAGAAAGCGAAGAGGGGGACGCTGACGAATCACTGGTGTTTAAAATTCCCGAGAGGCTTCGCGGTTCGCGAGGGGGCCGAGGAGGGGCCGAGGAGGGGCCGGGGGCCGGGGGCCGTCACGGGACGGTAGGGGCGGCGGAAGGGGGTCGCTTAAAAGAGGACCGAACGGGGCGAAGAAGGGGTTGCCACTCGACGAGAGCTCGACAGATTGCCGCAGGGACAAATAAGAGTGTATCCAGTCGCCAAAGCGGTGACGCGAATTTCGGGCAAATTGTTTTCCACTCTCTTTGTCCTGGACCGAGTCGGCGATGCGGAGTTCCCCTTCGGGACTTCCGAGAGGCAAGGCGCGGAGGAGATCGGTCCGAGGATCGCGGATCGGCGGGAGATCGCGCGAGGATCCGGGGGATGACGTTCCGCCACTCGAGTTCTCCGTGGTCGCTGGAGCGCGAGGGGGGACCGATCGATCGAAAGAGGCGGGCTTCCGAGGAAATCGGTCGGCCATGTTTTCCCACGATTCTCGCGATTTCTGCGGCCAAGTGGACGAAACCCTAAGATTTTTTCCATTCTCTCGTCGTTCGAAAATACGACATTCTGGACTGGATTCTTAATTGGATTGATTTTGATTCCTGGAAGAGGCTTACGATTTATATCGGATCTCGTTAGTATTTTGTGAAAATGTTAACGAGGTTTCTGGTATAGAAGGAGCTAGAACGTAGCCACGCGATTAGCGGAGAGTTCTATCGATTAGCCCGCAATTACAACCGCGTGCTTGTCCCAGGAATTGCGACCCAATCGAGAGACTAGAGACGAGGATAATAAAAAATTTTAATTCTCCGTCTTTTGTATTCTGGCATTGTCGCGAGAGGGAACCCTGTGGCGTTTAATACTTTATCTGCCGGCAAATTTGGAAGTAAATGACGATCACGGGGGTCGTAAAACCGATTAATAGGCTTCCGGTAAATAAAGGGTTAACTCGCTAACCTGGGAAAGTGGAGGGGCGGTCGGATCGCGAGAAGACGGACCTATACGCACGTATCGAGGTTGAAATAATCGCTGGCAGAAGGAAGACAAAATAAACAAATAATCGTTTAGCCTACAGAAAAGAGAAAAACACATCGATACGCGGATTGGAAACCGGAAATACTTTTGGAGCTTCCCCCAAAGAGTTTCGAAAATCCATGTTCAAACATTTCCATACATCCTGGTTCCGGGTTGCGGCGAAGCATTAACATCGCTATAAAGCCGCGCTAAATCTCTTCGCCGCTCCATGATCGAAATTCCTGACGCGCCTGCCTCAGGACCAACGACAGCGGCTCCTATCAAGGTCAGTCGCGCGTTCGCGGCCGATCCCAGGCGTATTAAATCCCTTCGCAAATCCGCGAGCAGGTGTCGCCTTACCCACCCCGATGGGGTGAAGGCGTCAGGCCGGGGGCGGCGGCAGGGGACGCGTCCCCCAAGGATGCTTCAAAGCCGAAATTGAATGCGTCTCGAACCCGCGAGCCCCTTTTACGCGCCCACACCCCCGCTCCCCGAGCTCGGGGCACCGCGAGGCCGGTTTCCCACCCCAGCGCTTCTTTTTTCAGTCCTCGAGCCTCGCGGAAAGCATCCGCGTTCGCCGAATCCCTTTCCAGAGGAAGCTTCCCCCGGTCCACCCCCGCCCCATCGCGCGTCCCCTTTTAGCGGCCCCTCTCCCCTCCCGCTTCGGAGCGCCGCATTCAACAGGGCTCCGCAGCGCTCGCGGTGGTGCGACTTGCGGATTCGCGGTGCCGCCGGGGGGCTGGGGGTTGCTGGCGGTTCGGGGGCGGGGGCGGCCGAGGATGGGGAAATGATGCGCAGATTGGCCGGATCATCTCAAAAACCACCACCATCGCTCTCCCCCCCCCGGCCCCGACCCCCACGCGCAACCCTCGCGTACAGCTGCCGGGGTGGAATACGACCCCCACTGCCTACGCCAACGCGTTGCCGCTGACGTTGCCGTCAACGCCGTCGTCGCCGACGACGGAGTGACCGAGGCCTCCGATTATTATCTCATTTGACGGCGAGGCCTGCATTCGAACTCCTCGCGCGAGCCCCTTCGCGGACGCCGCACCTGGCGGACTGGCGACCTCGTCGCGCCGCTCGCTTACTTATACCACTTACGGCATTCGGACTACTGCGCGACCGCCGAGACTGCCGGAGGCTGCCGGAGGCTGCCGGAGGCTGCCTGTCGCTCCTAGGTAACGAATCTTTCCACTTTCTTCTCCATTTCTTTCCTTTCCTATTCGTTTCGTTTCAACTTTAACTTTTCCTTCGCTGCCCGCTAAACGTGACAACCCACTCTTTCATTTTACTCCTTCGCACTTTATTTGGAATATGCTTTTGTTTATACTACAAAAGATCTCAACTGAGTATGCGCGAGACTTTGCTACATCGTTTTCATTTTATCCTTTTATATCTTTTGTTAAGTTGACGTTTATCTTTCTGGCACGGTAGCTGAGTATGTGAGACACTTTATTACCGTGCATTAATTTAGCTGTTTAATAAACTTGCTTGTTCCTACGTTTTCTTGGAATGTGTAGTTAATTTACGATCTTATGGTCGACGATCGACGGGGACGATGCCGTGATCGTTAATGTTTTTATTCGGAGGAATTCATATTTAGACGTATTTCGATTAATTGTTTTTATCACTCTTGGCCTGGCTGATAATGCGTCGACGCGTACCCCTGCAGCGGTAGCGGTAAATGTTGAAATAAGAGTTTCTACTCTATAGCTCGATGTACCGATATCGCGGGAAGTTTTATAAATTAAAGCAGAAAATAATTGTTTATAAGTAGTTTGTTTTAAATTGTTGATTTTTTGGTATATGCGAGTGGTCGCACGAGCCGGAAAAACTTCAGGCAACTCTTCTCAAGGTGTTGGATTACGTTCATCGAAGAATTTGCGGCAACTTTATAGCTTTCGTTGTTCCTCGTATAAGTGGAACAAATTGAATAATGATTCAGGTTTTGTTATGTATAATTTTGGATTACTTTTTATTACACAAAGCGTGAATACATTGAATTCTTCAACGTATTTCCCATAGCATTTAGGTTAACATAAAAAAAGGAATATTCCTTTTGAAAAAAAGACGGCTACTTCAGGAATTATTTTATCCTCGAATCTCCACAATAGATATTTATGTTGTGTCCGAAAGTCGACGACATCCACGACGACTAAGAATCCTAATATCCTGAATGTTGGAGAAGCGTTTAAAATATCATTCTCCAACTTTCTTCCTACCATAAATCCATTTTTTAATTCATTTCCTGGCAGACGTTTAGGAAAAAAGCCGGTAAACATTGATTTTTCACTTATTTTACGGTACACCTATTTAATTATTTTTATTTAGTACTCGGAGAAGACTGTATGATCAGAATTTCCTGAATTTCTTACGATCATTCCTATATCGTATCGTAACTCAGGGATACGTGGGGTTTTCTAGCAATACTTCCTTAAAGACGTTTCAGTCATTACTGTGACCGTTTATTAAATTCTTAATAAAGATTGGTATATTCTAGGTATTTATCGAAAATCTGAATAGGATATTTAACGAATCCGTTGCTTGTATCAAGTATTGGACAACCAATTGGTACCAAACAGAAAACTGGAATCCTCCGCCTCCACATCTTAACTTTCGTTGTACCAATTCTTTACCATTGTTTCTATACCGTTCAGCTTATTATTCACCACGTGATATAGCAATTTCTATCAAATTACGAAATTATTCTTAGTCTCTCAAAATTGTAAGAACCGCAGAAAATCTCGAATCTTCCAGTAACTGGATTGGGACTCGAACCGGGTTTCTCGGTATCCAGGCAAGTGCTCCGAATAACTAATTGTAAGTTATCCAGACCCTCTGACGACACTCTTCCTGAATTCTACTTGGTTGAGAAGGAGGAGCCAGAGGTCCCACATTTGACCATTCTACACAAACATGCGTCCTCGGATGTGACGTCTAAATTGTGCAGTGCTACTGGGCAGTTTCCTGGTTCGTATTCGCACGTCATCTGTTTTCACCATTGGTCTCCTGTGGAACAAAACCTGCCTCCATTCCAAACGAGTCCCTTGAGTATAGGATTCGCAAAAAAATGCTAGACCTTCGAACGACCGGGCCAACACTAAAACCCTTGCTTCCGGGCCTGTGCTTTAAACCACTAAGCTACCCAAGCTCTCCGGTGGACTCTCCTTGAATCCAATTTATTGTAACTCGCGACGGAGGAGTCCCGATTATACAATAGTAACGTAAACTTAGTAATAATCACGATTTAGTCCGACGTTTGTAATTAAAAGTTTCTACATTGTCCGGCGATGTCTTCCGTTTAGATTTTAAATTACAGTATTCTGCCTTCGAAAAACTTAACCCTTTTAGTCCCAGACAACGATATATCGTCGTTTTACAACCGTTAACGACATCGGCCGGCACTAAATGGGTTAAACATGCTACAACTTTTTCTACTTATGAAATATCTGTCCTCAACTACTCGGATACCCTAGATCGCTATACGGAATTGACGTGAAGTGAAACGCGTCGAGAAATTTGATCGACGTCGGTAAAAAAGATTCTTTTAAATATCTTCGTTGCCAATGTTCGTATTTATATTGACAGCGGTGTCGAATTGTATTCGGTATTGTATTAAATGGCATGCCCCACATGTCGTTTCCGTACAATAATTATAAAGAAATCGAAGTAAAACTCCATAAGTCCCCTGGATTCACGGGTTTTGATGCTATAATTGACGGCAGAGTGCTGCTCTGCGCCACCTGTGATTTCAGTGCCAACTAAATTTTCTCTCCGAGACCTCGTGTTACCTTCATTTTAGCTTAGAAGCGCATAATACACTTTTTTGCCTATATCGCGTTCAAATGCGAGTTTATCGATTACTAGAGTGTTCTAAATTATTGTATAATTGTTCGTTTCTCATATCAAAGCCTTCATTCGTTACATATTGATCGAAATATGAAAGTTCCGCGCCATGTTGGTTCTGATTTACGTTAAGTAAAAAAATTCGCTTTCGAAAATCAAGATTTTGAAAGTATCAGGATAATTCCTAGGTGCTCCCGAGTCATGTCAACTTCACCTTAAGATGATATAAAAGGGACAGTTTCAGAATTTTTTAAAAATATGAAATTTTGAGTTTTAGAACGTACCTTGGGGCATTACCTTATTCATGTAGTAAAATGTGAATCTAATTGGTACATCCAATTTAGAGAATATTTTCACGAACGATTGACCTCTCGGACGCCATTTTCACATCACCTTAATGTATTTAAGCCATGATTTCTATATGCCTTAGCATCCAACTTCACAATTCTCTCCACTGGCATAATTCTATTCCCGAACAGCATTTTGCAAGATATGACTAGCGAACATTTCAATATATCTTGTGTTAAGTACGATACATTTAGTAATTTGGTCCTTTTACCATACGATATTATAAACAGTTCTAGAATTTCGAAACCCTTTTTCACCGCGTGGACAAAACGGGAAACGTCTGGATTTGCTGTGGAGAACGTAGAACGATAAAAGAGCTAGGATAAAATTAACTTAAACACCAAAGTTAACAGAATCGCAGTTTCGAGATTCGCTTCCTTTCGCGGCGAAAAAAGAGAAAGCCTTTTCTTATCCAGTCGCCTTTGAAGCTATGTATTTTTTTTATTTTGCAACCACTGAGTGGTCTTATGAACTGTCTCATAATTTCATACTCGCATTATCGAGCACTAAACTCGAAAATAGAAAGACAAGGATATCATCCCAGGGAGAATCTCGACAAACAGCCTCGAAATAATAGCCTTCACATAAAGGAAGAAATCACCGGTTCTCGATTACCCGCAGGACTTTAGGCTTAGGGAGTATTATTCAGCACGCGAAATCGGAAGTCGGAAGTTTCGGGCCTTGAACCTCTCTCCAAGGGAAGGGTTTCAGTTAAAAAGACATCCGAGAAAGCTGGGAAGTTCGCACCTTCGCGTTTTCAAAGAAACCGAAGAAGGGGCTGGGGCCAGGAATGAGCTTCCCTTAGGTCGGCGCGGATGCAAATTTTCCCGCGAGCGGAGAAATTGAAACAATCCGCCAATTAGAATCGCCGGTCTGACGGGATTATGCAGATTCTCCGGCGAATAGGCGGACGGGCCTGGCAGCTGGCGCTCGCTTAATTCAATCCCGGAGTTGTCTTATGAATCGTAAACCAAGCCGTGAAACTGAAACTCCGCAGCCAGTCTGCCTTTCGTGGAATAATAATGTAACCGCCGGCCGTAAAGTTCCACCTTCACAGTCTTGGGCTTTATTATTTTCCGCGGTGAATCCGCCTTTACGCACGAGCCACCGTATCCGGAATCGCCGATAAAGCGGAAGCGATGCTTCGCGGACTCTTCAAGACGGCAGACTCCTCAGACCAGATTATTCGCCATCCAGGATCGATTCTAGTCGAACTCCCCCGTCGTTTCGTTTCTGCACCCCTTAAGAAATCTTCGAGATTTTCGCAGAAATATGGCATTCGGCCTTTCGTTAGGTGTGGCCGTGAAAGGATAAAATCGCTGATAAATGCTGAGAAACGAGCTACCAAAATTAATACAATTTTCTAAACGTTCTAAAAGCGAGGCATTGAAAGAAAATACGAAAATACAAATCCTGATAACAGTTGCTACAAATGTTTAAGTCCAGTTACTGCCAAGTTCTTAAGGGACCGGTATATATTTTTCGTTGAAAGATTAAGATGTACCAAATGAATACAACTAAACGCAACGTGAAATACACTTGACTCTTCAATAATAATTGCATTTAATAGAGGGGTACGCGATCCTGCTAATGGTTTTATTTCAAACTAGCACCCCCAAAACTAGCTTCGCTCGCGATATGTGCAAGTATAATTCGAAATTTATCATCTTTCTTGTTTATCCCTGTTTTCCACCTTAAGGCTCACGCACATCATGGCCGGGTCGGGCCGCAGCGCATCGCAATATTCCATCTACAATATGCGATGGTCCATATAAAATCTATGAAATCGATCCCGTGCAGATTTTTTAAATGCAATGCGCTGCGATGCGCCCCGGCATAATGTGTGCGAACCTTCAGGGGCTGGGTCAAGATCCAAAAATTGGTTTTTAACTATTTGTATGTGTACCGTTTTTAAATAAAAACAAAGTCGATATATCAGTTGGCTTCAGAGATATTAAGAAATTTTTTGAAACAAATTTTACCCCATTAATCCTCTTTGGGGTTGAATTTCGAAAAATCGATTCGCAATGAACACCCATATTTCGAACAGAATATACTCCTCTATTTTGCAGTTTCTAGGCTTAGCAGTTTGAGCTCGACAACCATGAGTCAGTCAATCAATTGGTCAAAGACTTATTTTATGTTCATCGATAGTAAAACTGCTTAGAATATTATTTGTGTTATATTTATTGGTATGAGAAAATTCGCGGCGGACCTTCACTAAGAAAAAAATCTAGCTATATTAACTATTTGTTTTAACAAATTTTCATAGTTGAAAAGAATTATAATATTTTTTATACTGAAATTAATTTATTTACTGTACTACAAAATGCAGTAACACCCGCAGATAAACAATTTGGTTCATTGAACAAAATAATCTTATTGACTGCATTTGATTCTTTTCGGAAAACGTTTTGGTTGATCCAACCAAATTTTGGTTCATAAGACCAAACTCGACTGCTTCGAACCACTAAAATGTTTTGGTTCAATCGTTCTATTAATTTAAAAAAATTATTTAATCTGTGAACCAAATATTTTGGTCAAATATACCATGATATTATCGAAGCCTGTAAAGGAACGAATGTTTTTCGCACTTATGAAGGCCTCTATAGTACTCGTTGATCAGTGCTAATAATACTTACTGCATCTTGTTGTAAACTTATTTAAAAAAAAAACTCGTGTGATTTTAAAATTGAAAAATCATTAAAAAAATTATAACAGTATGTGATAAAATCATCATTTTATTTAGAAATGTATAATAAATGTATACTAATTCACTTTTAAGATACCAAATTCGCGATTTTACTACAAACGTGTGTACTGAAAGTGCATGAATTTTATGAATATTTTTGAAAGCTATTTCATTTAAATATGCGCAATTTTTTAGTTTAATTACATTTATATAAATCTGTGAACGCTGAATTTCAACTAGTGATCTGAATATAAACTGTCAATTTAACGTTTTCGAATAGTTCAGATTTCTATACAGGTTATCTAGACTTCTATAATATATGTACTGAAAATATAGGTGTGAAAAAGATTTACATATATAATGTACCATAAATAATGTAACTTTTCTATACTTATGTCTTAATTTGTACGTCCACTATAAGTATATTATACTTCATACGGTCCCTGGTAATACATTATAATTTACACAGTGGTTAAAAATCACACTATAGACGAAATTAAGAGTTTTATCAAGTTGGAATATAGATATAAATATTAAGTATATATGAAAAATGTTAGATTACATGAGGTGTCTTTTTATTTTTCTAAACGTATCCTCAACGATGTTGATTAATCTTTGGTAGATGTCTACTAAAGCTATTATATCTTTTGTATGCGTCAAGAAATAAGTAGATATTTGTAGATCAATAGTGGATATATAATTTTCATCTACAATAGACATATATATACACATATGTATATATATCAGGTGGCAGCTTTCGGGACATTTTCGTATTTTCGTACCTTAAAATATCTTTTTAGGTGGATGATAGACTATATTCATTTGCTATACCTATAGATCTAATTTAGATGATTAATTTACGTATATTCCACTTCATGGGTTGCCTGGATCCTCATTTGTACGTCCACTATATGAATATGCTGCATATGTGCTTGATAATGCATCAGTGCCTGAATAGTGCTTTCTTGATGTAAAGTTAAAATTTCGGAAATAGCAGCAATAAAGCAAAGTTGCATTACTTAAATGCAAAACAACAGGGTTTTGTATAGAAATGAATAATCTGTACTATTTTGCGTGTAAGCCTCCCCAAGCAAAAATTGTCAACCATCTGCCAATATGTATACACTGAAGAATATTTGGTTGAAGTAACACAATTTTTGTAGGTTCAACTATAGAATATGGTCATTATATGAACAACCAAATATTTGGTTGACATGACTAAATTCTTTGGGCAATAATGTTCGGTTCATTGCATCAACTATTATCGTACATCGTATAAAATATTTAAGTGATTTCGTACACTTAAACCCATTTTAATGTCACTAAATATTCTTCAAGAAAAACATTGCTCTTATACTAATTTTCCTGGTAGAGGAGAGACTTTATTTCGTAAAAAAATACATCCCTTGTCGCGACTTTGATCATGATATGAGCAACGTATTGACGCAATATCATAACTTCACTTGTGAGTAAGGCTCCATGGCCATTCGCCACGAAGCAGATACACTGGGAACTTCATTGGCGAAAATATTTCATAAAATTAACAAAACGATTTAACAAAAACACTTTGGTTGATGGAAACAAATGAGTTTGGTCAAGGAAACTCAAATCACCACAAAAACACCGTCGCTATAAAGAAAAACTTGCGTCAAATACATCCAATTGGAAAAGTATATTTNCAAGGGTGATTCATTACTGCTATGCTCTCAATTATTACTTTATGGGTATATTTGGTCAAATTTTATTTTCATATAACACCCAATGCACGTATTTGGCATAAATAACTGATTTCATTGGTTTTGCGATTAATGGCCACTATATGGATATGGCTGCAAAATATACTTTTTCAATTGAATATATTTGGCGCAAGTTTTTTTATACCAACGGTGTTTTTGTGGTGATTTCACATCTTTTTGTAATTTGCATTGAGTTATACAATGAATGAATATCTGAATATCGAAATCCATTAGATACATGACAAGTTCAAAGAGAATTCAGGTAAGAAGCCCCTTTACATTGATTGAAGTTGACTACAAAACTTCTGTGTTACTGTACGAAAAAAAATTATTTATTTAACTTATATGGGCGTGCTATTTTCTTAATTATCTAAATGATGACACTAATGATATATCATCTTCTGAACTAATTATTATTTAACTATCATTTATCAACATTACAGAACCGATACCAGTAAAGCCTCAAACTAAAAGTGTCAATGTTAAAACAATTTGGTATCAACAAAAAGATAAATTAACTGTATAATCTACTATCAATTCAAGCAAAGTATCTGTTTGGAACGACCTACTAGAAACCACAAAACTAAACGGGTCGATCGATGATAATACTATGAGAGGACAATAGCAGCAAAGTACCATATTAAAAGTATCAATGTATGTACAATTTACTATTAATAAAAAGTAATGAATTAACTGTATATTCTAATATAAATATAAGCAAGGCATCTATTTGGAATGACCGATTCCAGAAATCACCAAACTAAAAATGTCGATAGATGTTAAAACTATGAAAGGATGAAATCAGTAAAGTACCATGCTAACAGTATTAATGTTATTGAAACAAATGAGTTTGATCAAGTAAACTCAAATTCGGTTCACTCAACCCAAACGTTTGCTAAGATGAATAAAATGCAGTCAATCAGACGATTTTGTTAAATGAACCAGATCTGTTTTCCTTGTGTACAATCGTGTCTATCGTTGCCCAACGGTTCTGCCAAGTCTCGTAAAAAAGTCCATGGCCCGATGTGTAGAAGAGCATTGGCAACACGATGGTCTGAATTGGCTGTAAATAAGCTTCCTTTGCAAAGCTCGACATAGGCCCAAGCAATGGTGACACCTTGGCAAGAGAATTAAATAAATGTTGAAAAACTTTACTGAAGCATTTTAAACCAAACCTTGGAACCTGAAATCTGGTACAACATTGACTACTACATAGCCAATATAGTTTGTTAACAAGGCTCTGTGAAGGCTCAACCATGGTAAAACATTGACCCAAGAATTAGACCACTCGGAAATCAGTGAAAACGATTTCCTTCTTTGAGAACCGATTGCCTTTAATTTCCTATTATAAAAAACAATGCGATTCGGTAACAAGTGGCAGTCGGCCTTAATGTTAACATGGTAATGTTTTCCATTTCAACGTTTGTTGAAATGGGATGATTTCCAACGATTTCCAGTGATTTTTGCTTGAGATTTCCAGCTGATGTCCACGATATTTTGAGCATTAAAATCCATGATTTCCTGAGTAAATACCCTCTCGATTGGGCCAATGTCGAAAAATTCGCCATACCCTCTTACCGTGTGATTTAGTTTGTCACCGCGCGGGATTAAAGAAAGAACAAAGTTCGCTTGCAAATTGGAAAAAAGGACACATGTATTTACCTGCCTTTATCATTTACCATGAGTCTGCACGTACTTTTCAAATTTGGTCTGGATTCTATAATAGGAATCTCACATATCATTATACGGCAAGAGATCAAAAACTTCAAGCCAAATCTATATGGAATTCAGATACAACATTAGCTATTATATATAGCCAACACACTTCGTTCATAAGGTCTCATTCGTTCATAGGCAGCTCAATCGTGGTAACGCATTGGCCCAATTCAGGGTCAATATTAGAAAATTCTATTTATATATTTAATATCAAATCATGGCGCAACTCAGCGCTAATATTAGAGCCAGGAACTAATATTTGTGAAATAAAAATGATTAAACAGTAGATGTAATTTCGAAACTCTCTTATACAACACATTACACCCAGGCAACCCATGAAGTGGAATATACATAAATTAATCAATTAATTAAATAAATTAGGTCTCTAGGAATAGCAAATGCATATTATCTATCATTCACCTAAAAAAATATCTAAAGGATGTATATAAATATCTATGTCAATTATAGATGAAAATTATATGTCCACTATTGATCTACAAATGTCTACTTATTTCTTGACGCATACGAAATATATAATAGCTCTAGTAGACATCTACCAAAGGTTAATCAACATCGTTTAAAATACGTTTAGAAAAATAAATTGACACCGCATGTAACCTAACATTTTTCATACATACCGAATGTTTATATCTAAATTCCAACTTGATAAAACTGTTAATTTCGTCCATACTTTGATTTTTTATTTACTTCCTCTTTAGCTGGTGACCATACATCATGATTTGTTACCACTGTGTAAATTATAATGTATTACCAAGCACCGTATGAAGTATAATATATTTATAATGGTCGTACAAATTAGGATATAAGTTCAGAAAACTTACATTATCTATGGTATGCACAATAAAAATATCCCGTGAATATATATGTAAATCTTTTTCACGCCTATATTTTCAGTACATATATCATAGAGGTCTAGATAACCTGTATAGAAATCTGAACTATTCAAAAACGTTAAATTGATAGTTTATATTCAGATTAATAGTTTCCATTCAACATCAAAGACATATGAAAATGTAATTACACTAAAAAATTGCGCACATTTAAATGAAATGTCTAAATAATATTCATACAATTCATGCACTTTTAGTACATAAGATTGTACTAAAATCATGCGTTTAGTATCTTAAAAGTGAATCGGTATACATTTATTA
This sequence comes from Orussus abietinus, assembly GCF_000612105.2. Classification (NCBI taxonomy): domain Eukaryota; kingdom Metazoa; phylum Arthropoda; class Insecta; order Hymenoptera; family Orussidae; genus Orussus; species Orussus abietinus. The sequence goes on from NW_019395996.1 coordinate 80,755, forward strand.
TACACTTTTAAATAACTTTATTTTACAATCACGTACGAGTTTTTTTTTTTAAGAATTTACAAATTTACAAGATACAATAAGTATCTTTAGCACCGATCGAGAAGCACCGGAGCGGTCTTCATAAGTCCGACAAATATTTTATATATATTCTTTCATAGGCTTTGGTAGCATCATGGTTAGCGTTTATGTTACCTACCCTTGAGTCCTGGGTTAAAATCCCGACAATGACAAACAAATTTTTCTGTGTCAAAAACAGCAAGATTTGTCTGCATGGCTGTACTGAACAAGTTCTCAAACAGACTCTGCTCAAAAAGTGTTATGAATTTAAATTTTTTTACAAGTACATATGAGTGTCTATAAACTATCTATTGTAGATATCCACTATATATATATTACGTATCATATCCGGACATCCAGCCTTTGAGTGTATCTAAAATAGAGTTCATAGATATCTTATACCGATACCTATCTTATCTTATACGATATCTATACATATCTTACATACGTTCAATAAACATTTATATATGATTAAGGGGATGTGCTCAATTGTTCATAAAACTTTTCTACGAACTGGGTGTCTCAAATCGTTTCATACTTTAAAAGGTGGATATGGAGACCCTAAAGTAGGTCCTGAAACTCGCGAAATTTCATTTTTTGTAAACTATTTTTAAAATACCTATAAACAAATTTGAAAATAATTGAAATTTCATGAATTTCAGGACGTTCCTTATAGTCTCCCTATTCACGTTGTAAAGTTTCAACCTATTCGGTAAACCGAATTGAGAGAAAAGTTTTATAAACAAAACCTCTTCGACGCCACTTTCACATCACCTTAATTTACAGATATTCCACGTTCCGCGGTGCCTGGGTGGCTATACTTCCGCAGGAACGATAAATACGTTATGGAAAAGCAGGAAAATGAAACCTGTTAATTTCATTTAAAGTGATCTGTAAAGTTTTCAAGAATATTTTATGCTTCTGCTGGCAAATTACTTTTTCGAATTTTTCGATGGTGTTCTTCTCTTTGAAACGAGGACGCCTAAAGAAAATAGCGAGTGTCGTTGATTTGAGCAGAGAGAACGGACTCGTATTTATCAGACGGGGTAAAGCCGACAGCGGTCCATTTCCCGCTTGTCCTGTCTGTCTGGCTCGACATAATATCTCCTGACGAAACGATGTGGACGGCGTTTGTTTGGGAAACAATGGCCCGAAACAATGCCCATCCCTCTTCGGTGCACGAACCAGATACGGATGCGCCATGTAACCATCGCAGGATGCGGCCGTCTTTATTCTACGGAAGAAATCCCCTCGGCATCTCTTGTTACATTATCCCGAAGGACTCCTTCGGGGCATTCGGGTGCCATCAGAAATTTCTAAGAAAGATTTGCATTTGGCACTTTGCTCCCATAGTATCTGCAAAGACTTCTTTTACGAATGTTTGCTTGCGAAAATTTTTGGATTTCTAAAAAAAGAAATTCCCCGGATTCTGCTAGTGACAAATTTAAATACCGCAAAATATTGAACTTAATAATTACCATTCGCAGGATCACCTCGCACTCTTAGTACTGCATTTCAATGAATCCTTTAGCGTACTTACTCGAGGAATTTCATTCTGCGCATGACAAGAAAGACAGAAATGTCGATATTAAAATATCAAGAGAACAGTTCCAACGTCCTCTATTCGGCGAACGGAAACCTTTCGCATGATTACATGAACGACATTTTTCCGTTCGTCCCAGAATTTTCCCTGAATGAGTAGAGCTTCTTGAAATATACTGAGAAACGTACTTGTAGGTACGAATACCGTCTCGGAAATCAGAAAAGACGCGGCGGGGAACGTCTACGGACGTTCTCCATCCACGACTTCCGGTCCCCGCAAACGAGATTCCCTTCCCCCGCCATCCCGTGGGATTCGCCGCAACGGCGAACGTGGGCTTGACAGAAATTAGTAATCCTTAATGGATTCGGTGGCTGGTGGCATAACCCTCAGCCGGATCTCCGATGTCTTCCTCGGTCTTAGATGGCGCGGCCCTTTCAATTAATTTCTCGAGACAATGGCGCTTTCTGTAGGTGTCTGGTGGAAGGAGACTAGACGATTCGCGAGCCGTTGCGGAGAGCCTCGGAATAAGGTGTATCCCATGGAGCCGGTAATCGCCGTCCCTTATGAGATCCTCTTAAGCCGTAAATCTCTTGCGTAAGAAACTATGACTAAGGAAATTAATCACTTCAATTGCGTCTAACCGTTTTCGCAAAAATTATTAACTCCGTTTAACGCTTCTTGTATAAAACATCAAAACTTTGACAACACTTTTATAGCAATTAATTTTTTCCAACAATGGCTTTGAGAAGATGTGTAAAAGAGGTAGATCTCTGAAGCTCTTTGGAATAAGGTGTGCTCCTTGAATTGAGAAACGGTACGTAATCGCTGTTGCTTACAAGACCCTTCTAACAAGGGAGATTACCGAACCCGGAAATTCAAAGATTTGGAAATTTGGGGGGTATTCAGCGTATCTAGGTGAGTTGTAAACAATTTTTTTTCGGCGGAGAAAATCATTTTGAAGGGATGCAATCATCCCCTGAAAATTATCCGAGTTGCAGTTTTCGTTTTACCTCTCGCAAACTATGAAAGATTTCGACAAAATGTTTCCAGTAAAACATAATTCTCGTAATAAGATTTACCATAGAAAGAAAGCAAAAATTAAAAAGTGTAAACAATTGAAAAAAAATATTGCAATATTACAAATAACTATTTCAGTCACTTTGATTTCTTCGTCAAATATTACTATATATTGAAAGTATAACAACGTAGGTTGGACACAATTTTTTGCGATTCACGAAATTTAAAGATAATTGTGCATAACCCCTTCTTAAAGATAAACAATTTTCAGAATTTCTTATTATGGTTTGGGTACACCATTTGTGACACCAACCACTATCTTAATATGAAATAGTTCATATTTAACAACATATATTAAATATGTGATAGATATAAAAATGATCACAAAATATAAATTGAAACATACATGGTACATGTGACTTATCTACAGATAAAACGATACTTGTTTTTTCGCCTTTCGCACTTGACGTGACACAAGTACATCAAATTCTGTTGTGCAGAGCACTCATCATTGCATATCGTATTATTCTGGTAGCTATTATGTTATTTGTATTTTATGCGTACAACTTTTATTTTGCCATTTGCTACAGTTCAATTTTTAGACTTATTATGCTGGCATAAAATATCTTCCTTTCGAGGATTCGAAGATATTTAGATTATTCTAATTATTTTCCTAATTCTTTGCAATTTTCATAAATGGTGTCAACAAAATGGCTAAAGCACAAAAATTTGTCATGTCATTTGTCGTATAGCGTGACTGTCGCATATATATTAGAATAACGTAGCGCTTGTATAAAATCTCGTCATCTGAATGCAAAGTCAACGAATTTTCAAAACCCTCTTTACTTTTGTTTTGTTATATACCACACATAAGTGGGCAACTTGTGATATTTCAGCGACGAAAGCTGGTTATGTACTAAAGATTGTAATTTTATTACATTATCGCGTGTTCGCAAATTGATTATTTTTCAAATCCGTAAACATCGAGCGGTTGAATCATCTGTTTTCTGTTTAGGTATTGTAAGTATTTGAACATCCCTACTAACTGGTATAATTTTCGGTAATGAAGATAAACAATGCCCCAGACACCTCACGAGGTACAAGATCCGTATATTACTCGTCTAGATTACGTCAATAGGTATAGCAAACGTATATCGTCTATCATCCACCTAAAATAAATGTTTTTTGTTAATATATAGATCTATTTTATGTACCTGGCTGCACAATATATGTCATATATATCTAAACGACATATAAAAATATCCAAGTCTCTTGTAGATGAAAATTATATATCCGCTTTTGTTATACAATTATCTACATATTTCTTGACGCATACAAAATATTTAGTAACTCTAGTAGACATCTACCAAAGATTAATCAACATCGTTGATAATACATTTAGAAAAATTAAAAGACACCTCGTGTAACCTAACATTTTTCATACATACTTAATGTTTATATCTAAATTCCAACTTGGTAAAAATGTTAATTTCGTCCATACTCTGATTTATTATTTACTTGCTCCTTGGCTGGTGATCATGCATCATGATGTTTTACCACTGTGTAACTTATGATGTATTACGAGGCACCGTATTAAGTATAATATACTTATAGTGGACGCACAAATTAGGACATAAATATAGAAAACTTACATTATCTATGGTATGCATAATAAAAATATTCCGTGTATATATATGTAAATCTTTTTCACGCCTATATTTTCAGTACATATATCATAGAAGTCTAGATAACCTGTATAGAAATCTGAACTATTCGAAAACGTTAAATGGATAGTTTATATTCAGATTAATTGTTAAAATTCAGCTTTCACAGATGTATAAAAATGTAGCTACACTGTAAAAAATTGCGCACAATTAAATGAAATATTTTTACATAATATTTATAAAATTCATGCACTTTTAGTATACAAGGTTGTACTAAAATTACGAATTTAGTATCTTTAAAGCGAACCGGAATTTATTATACACATTTAAATAAAAAAAATGGTTTTATAACATACTGCTACAATTTTTTAAATGACTTAATTTTACAATCACTTACGACTTTTTTTTCAGAACAAGTTCACAACAAGTTGCAATAAGTATCTTTAGCATCGATCGAGAAGTATCGGTCTTCATAAGTCCGAAAAATATTTATTCCTTCATAGGCTTTGGTAACATCATAGCGCTTCTACTTTCTACCCGTGAGTCCCGAGTTCAAATTTCGACAATTGCAAACAAATTTATCTGCATGAAAAACAGCAGGATTTGTCTGCATAGCTATACTGAACAAGTTCTCAAACAGACTCGGCTCAAAAAGTGTTAAGAATTGAATTTTTTGTACAAATACATATGAATATCTATAGATCTATTGTAGATATCTACGATATATATATACATATTACGTACCATGTCCAGACATCTAGGTTTTAAGTATATGTAAAATAGAGTTCATATATATATGTTACATACGTTCAATAAACATTTATATACGATTAATTTACGGATATTCCACGTTCCGCGGTTCCGCTGGTGACCACGCATCATTATTTATAACTGATATCTGATGATGCATTACCAAGCACCGTATGAAGTATTGTATAGGGACAGTGGACGTACAAATTAGGACATAAGTATAGAGAACTTACATCGGCTATGGTATGCATAATAAAAGTATCCTGTAAATATATATGTAAATATTTTTCACGCTCATATTTTCAGTACGTATGTCATAGAAATCCAAAGAACGCATATAGATACCTAAACTGTTGGAAAACGTAAAATTTATAGTTTATATTTAAATTAATAGTCACATTTAGCTTTAACAGACTTATACAAATTTAGTTTCAATGTAAAAAATTGCGCACATTTAAATGATATATTTTTTTTTAATATTCATAAAGTTCATGTACTTTTAGTATATATCCCAGGCATCGCGGAACTTGGAATATCCGTAAATTAATCGTATATAAATGTTTATTGAACGTATGTAAGATATATATATAGATATATATGAACTCTATTTTAGATACACTCAAAGGCTAGATGTCCGGATATGATATGTAATATATACATATATCGTAGATATCTACAATAGATGTAGATATTCATATGTACTTGTATAAGAAATTAAATTCATAACACTTTTTGAGCAGAGTCCGTTAGAGAACTTGTTCAGTACAGTTATGCAGACAAATCCTGCTGTTTTCGACACAGAAAAATTTGTTCGTAATTGTGGGGATTTGATGAACCCTGGACTAATGTGTAAGAAGCAGGAACGCTAACCATGATGCTACCAAAGTCTATAATGGGATAAATATTTCTCGGACTTATGAAGACCGATACCTATCGATCGATGCTAAAGATACTTATTGGATCTTGTTGTAAACTTATTCTTAAAAAAAACTCGTAAGTGATTGTAAAATTAAGTCATTTAAAAAATTGTAAAAGTATGTTATAAAATTATCTTTTTATTTAAAAGTGTATTATAAATGTATACCGATTGACTTTTAAGATACTAAATGCAAAATTTTAGTACAACCTTACATACTAAAAGTGCATGAATTTTATGAACATTATTTAAAGATATTTCATCTAAATGTGCGCAATTTTTTTACAGTGTAACTACATTATCATAAATCTGTTCAAGCTGAATTTTAACAAATAATCTGAATATAAACTATCAATTTAACGTTTTCGAATTTGACACTCGAAATTAACAAACAGCTTGGCTGATCCACGTAACAATCGTTTCGCATAAATCACTTTTTGTGTATCTGTCCATTCGCACATTTCGGCGGTTTCTTCAAAATTCAGAAACCAACGGTTCACACTTTCATTTCCGTCACCACTGAACATTTCCAGCGCATCTTCAACATCTTTAAACGTTAAAACTGGCGTTTTATAGTCATGTCTGATTCGTTGACTACGCGTAACACGTCGTGGGATCTCGGGCTCATCTTCACTTTCTTCTTTTTCTTCATCTTCTTCTTCACTATCATCATCTTTGCCGGATTTAAGTGCAGCCTTTAGTCTTTCCACTGATAATGCGTCAAGTTTAGTGCCGTCTTTCATTCCATCATCGTCGTTTTTCTTCTTTTTATTTTTATCGCCTTTGCCACTAGTTGTTAAACCAAGAGCTTTTTTCAGTCTGTTTAGCAAAACTGCTTTGCTTCCTTTCACTGAAAGTCCTCGCTCCTGCAAATTCAATCGCAAGTCCTCAACTGTCATCGCGTCTACACTTTGTTGGGCATTCTCCCCGTCGTTCATCATTTTTGCACTTCAGATTTTTTCAGAAAACGTTACTCAAAATATCTTCGTATGGCCGTCTGCCGATCACGTAGCGCGTCCGAAAAATACTACGTCTTTACGTCGTCGTTACTCTTAGCACTCAGCCAGTAACACTGTACTCATCGTATTCAACTTCGTCATACCGTATGTTAGGAATCACTGACTTGACTTGATCCCGGACGAGCCCCCAAATTGTAGGAATAAATTTCAAGTGTCAGGATTAACATGAACGGTTGGTTTATTAATAAAAAAAATTAATATAAAGAAATCGAATACATTGAAGAGTACGTCTTAAAGATCTCAGAAAAAGGGACTTGACTTTCCCTCCGACTTCGCTCGAGCTCTCCTCAGTTAGAACTAACTCTCATTCCATCATTCTCATCCAGCCTCACTCTAATTTCTTTCTCACTCATTTCATATTCCTCACTCTCTCATTCCCACACTCATCAATACATTTTTTTGTGCGACAAAATTCTCACTCACTGAGTCACACGGCCGCTCGCACTTCACGAACTCTCAACCACGCATAAACAGTATCGCCTATCGAGCTGTCATTTAATCTAAATACTTCTCACTTCACCCCACAATCATACAAACATTACATTTCATTCTAACTTCTATTTAGTCTAATTCTTAATCTTTATTTCGTATAGCTAAACGCTTTCATCTTTTTTTTTATTCTATTAACTTCATTGGATCGCACAGGACACTGACACTACATTTAGACAATTAATTTACGTGTATTCCACTTCATGGATTGCCTGGGTAATGTTGTAGTAAAATTACGAATTCAGTATCTTAAAAATCAATCGGTATACATTTACTATACGCTTCTAAATAAAAAGATGATTTTATAACATACTGTTATAATTTTTTTAATGGCTTTTCAATTTTATGATCACTTACGACTTTTTTTTTTACAACAAGATGCAATAAGTATCTTTAGCACCGATCGAGAAGTACAGGAGCGGTCTTCATAAGTTCGAAAACTATTTACTCATTCGTAGACTAGTAGCATCATGGTCAGCGTTCCTATTGCCCACAAGTGAGTCTCGGGTTCAAATACCAACGACGGCAAAAGAATTTTTCTGTGTCAAAAACAGCAGGATTTGTGTGCATATATATACTGAACAAGTTCTCAAACAGACTCGACTCAAAAAGTGTTATGAATTTAATTTTTTTTTTACCAATACATATGTATGTCGAATGAATATCTGGGACGCAGATTAAACATCTATGTAGATATCTAGGATATATATAATGTTTAATATACTGTCATCTAGCCTTTGCGTATATTGTAGGGACTCCGACTGCAGAGAAACGCAATCGACATCTGGAAAACAGACGCGACAGCTCTTTTCTAAAATCTCTGCTTTCTTGAACCTTCTTTCCTAGAACACTTCCTAAAAGACACTCGACAAAACTACGTACTCCAACATCTGTTTTCTGTCAAACCCTACACTTATTAGAAGAACTACCCTTCACCAGGACGCGACGAACCAGACAACGGACAGTTCGACTTCGATGAGGACGAACAGCCGGCAGACGTTCAGTTGCATTCGACTAATAAAGAACGTTTATTAACGTGATATGAAAGGGTCATTCTATATATATAAAACGTCAAAATATTCATAACATTTTTCCCCAAACTGGGTGCAGGGAATAATTTAAAACTTCAGTACATGATTATGAAAGCCCTAAGTAAGAACGCAATGCTCACGGAATATTATTTTTCATACAAAATATGATCTTGGTTCTAGTTTAGGTTAAATAAAAAGAAAAATTTTTTGAAAAATGGAATTTCACGAGCATCGCGTTCTTCCTTAGAGCCTTCATAACCATACACTGAAGTTTTAAATGATTCAGTGCACCTAGTTTGGAGAAAAGTTTTATAAATATTTTGACGTTTTATATATATATGGAATGACCCTTTCATATCACCTTAAACACCGACTCCCGAGTTATCATCCTCCTCTTTCGATTTTTATAACCGAGTACACGCGCGCCCAAAATATCTAAAACGGATGTTCATAGGTATCTATATATACCTTACATACTTTCAATGGAAATTGATATTCGAGTATTTTACGTCTACTATACATTCAGCGGTGCATGGATGACTTGTCCACGAATCTAATAATAACAAACTACGAGATCCTGTGTTTGGTAGGTACATTTGTGTAAGTCATTCATGGAAAAGTGCCGTTGTTAACCTTCCAGTAGTAGATGCTCCGAAATAAATATTCGATGGTTGGAATAATCTTTTCAGAACTCGCGGTCCAAAAGTTTTAATTTGTTCTTTTAATATAATAAATAATGACGAGACATTTTGCCTGAAGCGGATAACTATGATAGGAAGTATGGTATAGCTATGAGTGATAGCAGGGAAAGATTGAAATATACCTGCGACCATATTTGATTCTTGTATAGTTAATGTGAAGTGAAACCCCCTTCAAATTAGTCGATTCGAATACAACACTTTTTTTAAAGAGTATTGGACCAAACTGTTCGAAACTTTGACACATCACTCCTGATCATCTAAGAATTGTCCTGACACATTCAAAATTTGGATTTTTAAACAAAATTTTTTAACTCAGCCCAGACCAGAATCAAAATGGCGTCGAGCTCTCATATTCCGATCAATATACAATTATCGAAGGCTCGGATATCAGAATCGAAAGGGTCAGGACAATTTTACGACAATTTAGAACACTCTGGTAATCGAGAAACTCGCATTTGAACGGGATAAAGGCAAAAAAGTGTTGTATGCGCTTCTGTGCCAAAACGATGGTAATACGAGGTCTCGGAGTGAAAATTTAATTGACCTGGAAATCATAGGTGGCGCAGGGAGTCCCTCTGCAGTCAATTAGGGCCCCAGATAGCATGAATCCAGAGGATTTCTGGAGTTTTACTTCGATTTCTTTATAATTATTGTACGAAAATGACAGGTGGAGTATGCCATTTGGTACAATACCCAATATAATTCGACACAACTGTCAATAGAAAAACGAACGTCGGCAACGTAGGCATTTAGAAAAATCTTCTTTATCGACGTCGATCAAGTTCCTCGACGTGTTTCACTTCACGTTAATGTTTGACCAAAATGCCATTCCAAAGTAAAACCGCTTTCGTCGGCATTAAATATATTACCATCGCCATAGTTTTGGATGTACGGTTTCACACAGTTTACAAAATTTGAAGCAATTTCATGTAATTTCGAAGTGTCCGTACCGGTTGATCAGCTTAGAAATCTATTAACTTTCTGGGACACGATTCTATACGTTTTCTTGAAATTCCAAATTCAGTGCTTTGACCTTTTCAAATCCTGCAGTCCTATTTATTCATTAGCTTCTAATGCCCATATTCACAAATCTAAATCGTAAATAATAGCACGAGTTTCTGCCTTATCAAGACAAATATTGAACAAGTGTTCAGAAATGTGTAATCATTTATTCCTTCACGAGCTTCCTCTCTCGACAATTCCTTCCCATCTAATTCTACGTAAAAAGAATATCTAAAAAGAATAAAAAAGAATAAAAAGAATTCTTGTAGAATTTTCATTATACTTTGTCGTCAAAACAAAATATCTACGCTTTTATTTGTATAATTGCTGTAAAGTTTCAATTTTCTAAAATTTTTGTTTACTTCCTCCAAAGAATATGGGTGCGCTCTTTACGAGCGCTGAGACGAGTTCCTGGCCGGTAAATTCAGAGTTCGAGAATTTGCACCACGTACAAATTTAAATAAAACGACAATAACAATTTATTATACTCGTAAAATTATGGATTGAGAATACAATTTGTTGATGCGAATTCGCGGTACAATCGCGTGTCCGGATTACGAACTAAGTCCCAGGGCGGAGACAACCATCCGAATTGTTCGAAGTCCTACTTGAGTCTAAATCTTAAAAAAATGGAAAGTTGCATTCTCGATGCACCTTCTTCCCTTTCCTTAGTCGAGACCTAGGAAGGGATGCACTTGGGATGCTGAACCCTGCTTGACTGATTTTAGGTTAACACTTCCAAAAGGTTAGCTTCTTTAAGACGACAGAGACTTCTTCGAATTCTGGAGAAAGTCCGCGATATTTGTTAGCCACACGATACCCCCTGAAGGTGCGTCGCCATGGCAAATCTTGAAGTGACCACTTGAATACCTCCCTAGTCGGGGCCATAAATCCTAAGTCCTTTCTTTAACTATTTTTTGACCACGTGCAGGACACTCTTTCGAGAAAGCGTCCATGACCAAATGTTGCTTAAATGTGCTTCAGGCTGCATCACTCAAATCAGATGATTCAACAGAACGTTTTTTCCTTTTTGCAATTTTCAGGAAACAAGTCCATTTAACAGACAAAAAACAAGATTTCCCTTCTGTTTTATTTATAAATGAGTCACATGTGCCATGTATGTTTAAATTTCTATTATGTGACAGTTTTCATATTTTTTACATATTTAATAGACATTGTTAAATATTAATTGTTATATATTAAGAAATTTATTGGGGTCACAAATAGTGAACCAAAACCATAATAAGAAATTCTGAAAACAGTGGAACAGTTGAAAACTGCCTTACGAGATTAACTTCTTCGTCTAATAAAGGATATTAATTCTGACAATCTCGGCGTTTTCCTACAATTTGAAGAAATTTGTAAGCGGCTTACCGAAACCACAAGATGAAATTCTGAAAATTGTCCTTGAATAAAAGTTTCCTATAGTTAATGGTAAATTTCGTAAGTAAAAGAGAATTGTGTCCAGCCTACGTTGTTATATTTTTAATATGCAATAATATTTTACGAAGAAACCAAACTAATTCAAACTGTTATTTGTAACACCACAAAAACACCGTCGGTGTAAAAAAACTTACGCCAAATACATCTATCCAATTGAAACAATATATTTTGCAAAGTCATGTTCATGACAAATCATATCTAGTGGCGATTAATCGCACAAAAACAATGAAATCAGTTTTACCAAATACATGCATTGGGTGTTATATGTGAAATATTAACTTTTACGAAAATATACCCATGAAGTAATAATTGAGTGCATAGCAGTAATGAATCATTCTTCCTAAACACATATAGTATGTTACATTGAAAACAAAATAAATCTTAAAAATAAAAGAAATATTTGGCGAGCCTCATCGATTATACGTTTTGCACATTTAAGGTGAAGTGAAACACGTCGAGAAACTTGATCGACGTGGATAAAGAAGATTTTTCTAAATGCCTACGTTGCCGACGTTTGTTTCTATATTGACAGCTGTACCGAATTATATTGGGTATTATACCAAATGGCATACTCCACCTGTCGTTTTCGTACAATAATTATAAAGAAATCGTAGTAAAACTCCAGAAATCCTCTGGATTTGTGCTTTCTTGGGCCCTAATTGACTGCGGAGGGAACCCCTGCGTCATCTGTGATTTCCAGGTCAATTAAATTTTCACTCCAAGACCTCGTATTACCATCGTTTTAGCAAAGAAGCGCATACAACACTTTTTTTACCTCTATCCCGTTCAAATGCGAGTTTATCTATTACCAGAGTGTTCTAAATTGTCGTAAAATTGTCCTGACCCTTTCGATTCTCATATCAGAGCCTTCGATAATTGTATATTGATCCAAATATGAGAGCTCGACGCCATTTTGGTTCTGGTCTGGACTGAGTTAAATAACTTTTTTGAAAAATCCAAATTTTGAATGTGTCAGGACAATTCTTAGATGATCAGGAGTGATGTGTCGAAGTTTCGGACAGTTTGGTCTAATACCCTTAAAAAAAGTGTTGTACTCGAATCGACTGATTTAAAGGATCTTTCACTTCACCTTAAGCAATCGTACCGAACTCGAGATCTTTGAGAGAATTAAATATTACTATGAGGCTGGCCAAATATTTTTTTTATTTTTAAGATATATTTTGTTTTCAATGTAACATACTATATGTGTTTAGGAAGAATGATTCNTTAATTATTTTTGGGTACTTGACAATAGTTAGATATTAAATGACAGATCAGACTTTCAATGAAATAATGTAATGATAAACTGTCTGATTTTACTTACAAACAATTAGGATTTCATTCGACTAGCAAACAATGACTGATAATGTATGCGCGCGTATGAATTAAAGTCACATTTTTTTCATACGAGTAGTAAACAAAATATGACATATATTAATCTTATGACATTCGACGATGAATTATGACAATGACGATGACGATGATGTAATAAAATAAATGACAGCACCCATGTAATTCTGTTTCGATACAAATATGTGCTGCATATACGCAGTAATATCAGGACAGTAACATAATGTAAGATGAGAGTAACAAAGTTATGCTACATTTATATAGATATGATTGTAACAAATGTCATGTAACCCGTTAGCTCCATGTTACATAACCGTTAAGTTACTACATTCTAACAAATGTCATGTAACTAGTTAGCTCTATGTTACGTAACTGTTAGGTTATTACATTGTAACAAACGTTATGTTATTTGTTAGCTTAAAGTTACGTAACTGTTAGGTTATTACATTGTAACAAACGTTATGTTATTTGTTAGTTTTAAGTTACGTAAATGTTAGGTTTGTTGTTCAGTGGGGTGTCGAGTTACCAATACACCAAGCTGAATGTTTTAATGTCAATGCTGGTATATAATGATAATTAAAACTGGTGTCGAATGAAACTACAAATTATTATAATGTGGATAAAAAGAAAGTCTCAAGTTACTAGTACACGAAGCTAAAAGTATTAATGTTAAAACTTGTATCGGAAAAAGATTGAATTATTTTATGTAAAAGTAAAAGAAAAGTCGAGAGACGATCTAATGAAATCAAAAGAAGCAAGGTTTAGAAGAATCGATACCAGAAATCACTAACCTAATCTAAATGTGTCGATCGATGTTAAAACTATGAATAAAACTATGAAAAGACGATACCAGTATTAATAGAAAGTTATGAATAATCTGTAAATAATCTAATTTAATATCAGTACAAGCAAGGTATCAGTTTGGAAAGATCGATACCAGAAATCAGAAATCTAAAAATGTGTCGATGGGTGTAAAAAATATGAAAGGACGATACCACTAAAATACGAACCTAAAATTGTCAATCGAAAGAAAACTGAACTATTCCTAATTTAACGGTTTTAATATTGATATTCATCTTGAAAATTTAATGAATATATCTTCAACGAAATATTTAACCTAAAAATGTCATCATCAATGTCTAACCTGAAAAAATGCCATGTCATCTGAAAATGATGTCAATAATCTGAAAATCATCCATGTTCCACATAACTCAACAAAATGTCACCAATGTTTTTATAAAAACGTTCGTTGCATCACAGCGGAAACGGTTCTTTATCAATGAGCGCGTTGTATGCCTCACAGAACGCGGCGCGTCGTCGTGTCGAAAGTGGAAACCAATCAGAACTGCAACATAAGTGACCACAAGATTAAGCGCAATTCTGATTGGTTCTTCATCCTCTACACGACGATGCGCTGGACTCCGAGTTTACCATGGGGCTACTCGCGGCAACGCGAGGAAACTTGCAGGGAATGCGGGTGCGATGGAAAGGAATGCGGGTGCGAGGAAAGGAATGCTGACAGAAGACGATGATGATCACGTCGAGTGAGCGAAACATGACCTTGAATATATTCAAATTGGCGTAGCGTATAGTTGATAGCTCTAAAAAATCTGAAAAAATTACAGGCCTACAAAACGGAACGTACTTTCAATATGCCAAATATGAGTCCATAATAAGTTTTCTTATTCGAGAAAAAAATATTTATTGAATTGACGGGCCGAACTTTGGCGTAAAGTATTCGGTGCCATTCGCGCATGCTTTAAAATGTTTTCGGCGCGAAACTCTACCAACTTTCCTGATCTTACAATAATTTTTTGCAATTGTTTACACTTTTTAATCTTTTATTTCACCCTGTGATTACTCTTATTAAGAGAATTATCTTTTCTTGGAAATATTTTGTCGTATCTCTCATCGTTTACGAGAAATAAAAAGAAAACTGCAACAGGAATAATTTTCATGAGATGATTGGATCCATTCGAAATGATATTCTCCGCTGAAAAAAATGGTTTGTAACTCACCTAGATCCTGTGAATATCTTCCAAGTTTCTAAATTTTTTGAATTCCTGGGTTGGGAAACCTCCCTTGTAAGTCATAAATCCATGCTAAAGAAACAGGAGATTAATCGTCCACATCAGAAATTGAAAGTTTCATTATAATAAATGTTAAAAACATCTTGGGTATACACAAAAAAGCCGTGAATTTGTCTAATACGCTGCAGCATATCTTGATTACTATATAGCGGTATCAATAAATAACGCACAATACAATATTCTTAGTCCTAAACGGCATACCTTTTTTAAAGGCATTCCTAAAATATTCGCCCTTTGTATCAGTATCTACACACCAAGCACACTATGTATAGTTACACACACTGAAACAACATAATATGTAACAAAAGTCACTCTAAAGTTACTTTAATATTATATGATATCAAATTAGTACCCTTACGTAACATTTGTTACAAAACAGCATTGTAGTTTTATATTATTAATATAACACATAATATCCCGTTGTTATATCAATTATACATAGATGCTATGTATTAAGTATCATTTAAAATTGGTGTTGCTGTCATGTCTCAACTTTAGATTGGGGGTGTAAAACGAGATGCCACAGCCCGCAAATAAGTAAATCGGTATATTTGAATTCATCGCTAAATAATTTCTGAATGCATTTTTCATACGACTCGAAGAGAAGCGAAGCGCTAATCAATTACTTATCGTGAACATGTGCTATCAACCGAATATATTTATATTGAGTATACATGTAGAGTAAACGAGGGCAATCCCGGCCACCACAGTATCTATAGATATACAAGGATTATTCTAACCGAAACAAAGGAGTGCAAGCACTAACACGTTCTCTTTCTCCTGCACACTTGATCTTGCAGTCTGCAGGAAGCGTTCCTGAGTGATAGATGCATATTTGTTTTGCAAGATGCTGATGCAATATCACATAATTGCTACGTAAGAGATAAATATGACAAAAAATGGTTTAATTACTGTATATGTTATTGTACAGTTATCTAATTCTGATTGCATGACTGGGATTACCCGCAAATACCCTACGAGAAGAGAATCATAATAGTTACCCTTCTTATAATTCTAGTTGCTATTAAAACCATAGTGATCATTACTATTTTCTTCGGATAAATTGTGATGTCGGTATCTTCATTTACATCCTCTCCGACAACCTTTTGTAATTATAGATGTTGAAAAATCAATATTTCGTCAAGAAAACAACAAAGTGCGGTATTGATACATCTTGTGCGGATTATGGGCCCATCGGGAATGTACAGGGTGGGACACCCTAGATGGATGTGTGCGAAAAATTACTTGAAATTCCGCTGCTGCTAGGTCCCTACCTAACGTTTTATTTTTAAGTAATATTAAGAAAGAGACACTAAGCAGCGCGTCTCGTGTTCCAAAACGCTCCTAGAGACACACTCCCTCGTTCTTTATCTCCCCTTTGTTTCTCCGAGTACTTCCGCACCCCAAACTAGATAACAGCCCTAGAAAAAGTCAAACATTCAGATGCTCTGGAAAAGACGCTTTCCACCTGTTTCCCCTTCAACCTGTCCCCAAACCAATCACATGAGACATTTCCTTTCTCAATCTTAAAAACCCACCAATAAGCATCCTTCTCTGCATCTAGGAACATCCTGGTTTAGTATAAAAAGGCCCGCTCCGAAGGGCTCGCTCTCTGACTATCGAAGTTTGAAACTGTCTCCATGCTGTAACCTGCGTGCGAGGCACATGTAACTCTAGGCGAACACCAGTCCCCGTCAGGCGACTAGTCTACGAGTCATTCCTGTAAACCAAGAGGCACCGAAAATAAAGTATCTTTATTACTTTACTCGACGAGGTCTTTGGCTGGTTTCAACTATCTGGAAGCGAGTCCCAAAAACAAACCCACAAGGCCCGGTCCGATCGATATCCTCGGGCAACCGTTATCGCCGCTCCCGAGCAAACGATCCCCGACCTAACACTGCCCGGTATTGTCTTCATCGTGGCCATTATCAGCAGCATTTACCGCCAACATCGGTTAAACCCTTCTTTTTCTCAATTACCCAAATCCACCGTAACGAATTTATCAAAATAATTGTTTTATTTTGAATTATAAAGGATAATAGTTAAAGTATGTTATTTGATAAAAAATAAAGTTGTCATTGATATTTTCTGTTTTATTGCCTTCAAGACTTAACACGTTGAACGACCAGCGTAAATCGGTGGAGTTTCTCCCGGGGCCCACATCCGAGACTCGGAAGGTAAACAGCGCGATAAGTTGGAAGAGCGATACGATGCAATGCGTCGATTAAATCCCCTCAAAACACTTTCGGTGTACAAAAATTTAGCCTAGTAGAAAAATTAGCCTAGTGCATTTATCTTTATTCAATTAATTGCAAAAATAGCTCAAACTGCTCCCTACCC
The DNA here is from genome assembly GCF_000612105.2 of Orussus abietinus. Lineage (NCBI taxonomy): Eukaryota > Metazoa > Arthropoda > Insecta > Hymenoptera > Orussidae > Orussus > Orussus abietinus. Next base: position 98,167 of record NW_019395996.1, read on the forward strand.
CTGAAAAGCACAAATCAACTATTTTTGCCAAATATAGTAGGACATTCATTCCATTAAAGTCTCAGCTAAAATCTTTTTGTCAAACGTCACAGTACATTTGGTTTCACGTATTTTGTATGTACAAAATTTTCTGCTTCCTCAAACCAAAGGCAAATATTAAAAACTATATCGAAACAAATAACAAAAATTAGGAACTAAATTTGAAAACAATACTTTTTTTGGCGAGCACCAAAATGATCATATGCTAGGAGTACACCTCGGGTGCTCGCCAAATAAAATATTGTTTTCAAATTTAGTTCCTAATTTTTTTATTTGTTTCGATATAGTTTTTAATATTTGTCTTCGGTTTGAGAAAGCAGAAAATCTTGTACATACAAAATACGTGAAACCAAATGTACTGACATTTGACAAAAAAAATCTAGCTGAGACTTTAATGGAATGAATGTTCTACTACATTTGGGAAAAATCGTTGATTTGAGTTTTTCAGGGGTAGGGAACGTAATCGTAATCGGGATCGTAATAAATTACACCTACCTTTTTATATACTTTCTGTCTAATCCCAATGTAGTTTGTACCCAGTTACCACACACTTTGCTTATTACCTGTCTAGGCAGTTCGAGCATTACAGGCCTATTTAGTAGCTGCTCGATTTGACTAACTAACTGTTCCAAAAAAGAATTTGGGGAGACTAGTAACTCGCCAGAAACTAGACCAAACTCTAATTCAAGATCTGCGCATAAGTTCGTAGCAGTTATATAGGTAACGGTTATATTTCTAAAAAAATACCGTGGTACCCTTGTATGAAGTGTATGTTACATCATTAGATATACTCTTATATAACTGAGTACGAATATAACATAACGTTTTATAACTGACAAGGAAACGTTCCCAAGTGTCCGCCCCCGATCTTATTGATTTTCATATATGTTGAAAAACACAAAAATCTAAGAGACACGTGTTTTTTTATATCTGCAATGGTCCACATTTAAGGAGCGAAACAACCCCCTAAAGTTTGGTGATAATTCAATTTTTATAATAATTTTCGTAGAAGCAGTGGGGGGATTTCGACGAAACTTGGTATAAACGTATTCCGTATAAGGACGGTGAAAACACAATATTATCCAACAATGCTACACCCCCCCAAGGGGGTGAACGATTATCGCTAATTCTATTTTTGTAAAAACAGTAAAAATCCAATTTTACCGTTTCACCAAGGAGATTGTATTACTAGTTGGAAACGGGTGATGACTGCGTCATCGGATCTGTTGCGAAACTATTTTAGTCGCTTAAACTTTATTTTAAATTTATTTATAAATAATTGCATGTTATGAAAATCAACGACATTTTGAGGAATTAATACGTTCACAAGATTTATGTAGAATGAATTGGTCACGATATAACTCAATGTAGCTAGGTGAAATATACCCGTATACCACCTACATTCATTGTTTACAACCGATGTGTAAATGTTTATTGGCAAAAAGCAAAAAATACGTATTTCTTCATTTTTTGTGAGCAATCATATGGCGTAAGTGGAACTTAAGTAGGAGTGCTTGTTTAATAGATATTACAAAAAAATGTCGCCTGAAGGGTAGTTCACCCCCTTGGGGGGTTGTAGCATTGCTGGACAATATTGTTTTCACCGTCCTTATACAGAATACGTTTATACCAAGTTTCGTCGAAATCCCTCCATTGCTTCTACGAAAATTATTATACAAATCGAATTTTTGCCAAACTTTGGGGGGTTGTTTCACCCCTTAAATGCGGACCATTGCAGATATAAAAAAACACGGGTCTCATAGATTTTTATATTGTTTAACATGTATGAAAATCAATAAGATCGGGGGCGGACACTTGGGAACGTTTCCTTGTGAGTACGAAATCGTAATATGAATTTTCGTACGTATAACATGTAGTATTTCACATTAAATGTTATAAAGAAATTTGTAACAGCCATATAGCTGTTCCGTAATTGAGTATATGATGGGTACTAGAAAGTAATAGGTGAACCATCTTCAATGTACTTTGAAATAATTATTCGCTGAATCGGCATCGTTATCGGTAAAACAGTATTGTCGTCCCACTCGTGGCCTCCTTAACTGAGTAGGCCACGAGTGGGGCACGGGTTGTTGTTGTTATTGAATTTGTTACTGAGTAATTTTTGCAAGAACAAATTTAGTATTTTGCATTAATCACTACAAATCCATATATACACTATTCCCTAGAGAAAATGAGGATAATGCTGGCCACTTAAACCTTCAAGGCAATAAAATAAAAAATATCAATGACAGGTTTATTTTTTTAATCAAATAAACAAACTACTACTCCTTTGCCCGATCCCACCAACCTCGGTTACAATGAGTTGCACGTTCCGTCACATTTTAACGGCGGGTTAATTTCCATTAACAGCCGTTTAGATTAACCAGTCAAGTTAGATCGTTTAACTTAAGTTGATCGAACTTCAGCCTAAAAACAGCATAAACATGAAGAAAACATGGGTTATATTCAGTATGTATTAACGTCTTCTTATGACGAAATATATGAAGGCGTTTATGATTTGATTTGCAATTTCTTAATATCGAAGTACGCTTGAACCTATTTTTTTTTTAAATCTTTCCCAAAGAACTTTCCTTCTTGAGGCTAGCGTCTGTAAATAACTTCTGGCATAAAGCTAGTGGGACTTCGTGTCACGACAAGGGCGGATCTGTCTTGCTTTCTAGTCGATCAGAGTGTCAGCCAATCACGCGAACGCGTTCACTGACAATTTAACTTACTTCGAACAATGTATTCACGAATCACACTCTAAATAAATATGGTGGAACAGTTACGTTTTTAACCAAAGAATAACTTAGACGGTAACTTTAATCTACGGTTAGGTAATCAATGATTTAACGGAGGTTGGAAGAACACAAGTCTGCAGGAGAAAGAGGACGTTTCAGTGCTTGCAATCCTTTATTTTGAGCTGGAATAATCCTTGTAATTCTATAGATATTGTAGGTGCCGGAATTGCCAATTGACCGGAATTGCCCTCGTTTAGCATGTGTTCCCGGACGCGTCGTTATCGTTGCAATTGTAATAATCCAACGCGTCCGTGCAATTAACATGATCCATTTCTTTCTTGTACACCAATATTTGACATCTGCGGGAATTATTCTGTTCCTTTCAGAATCGTTTCCAAAAACGCCAAAACCAGACGTAACGCCATGACGACGACAACAGGGGATCCGTCGAGTCTAAAGAGCCCGCCGTCCCTGTCAAGCGGCGACCTCGTGACTCGGTTTTTGGCAGCAACTCCACCCTACCTCTACAACGTCCCCCTGACCCCCCACAGCTTCTTCTTCAGCGAGATGCTGCGATCGTTCGTACAGGCAAAGGCGGAAGCGTCGCCGGTGCCCACGGGCTCGACTCCATCCAGGCGTCGCAAACGTTCTTGGCGAGAAGTCCGGGAACGTCCCCTGGAACTCACGACCAAGGAGAGACCCCATCATCAACGAGACGAGTACCAGCTTCAGCCCCGACAAGATGGTCACGAGAACCGAAAACGAGAGTGCTTACCGGAGGTGGAAGCGAAGGTCCATGCGGAGAGTTTCGAACAGAAGCCGGCCCTCGACGTGGACGTGCTGAAGCCTGTAGACGAGAATCGCGCGGAATTCATCAGGCACAGCAGAAGCTACTTCGACGACAGACAATCTCACTTCCGGCTGGACCAGGCCGTCCAAGAAACCGGAATCTACCAGGGAGATCCGCGGAAGTTGAAGCCCGAGGAGCCGCCTCCTGGAGAACGGAAGTCCTCGTGCACCGAAAGACCCGAGTTCGAGGAAAGGGCCAGGGCCAACAGTGACCTTGGATTTTTGCCTGATCAGAAGCAAGGAAAGCTGGACTTTGCATCGAGGAACTTCTTGGGGGCTCGAGGGGACGAAATACCTCCGGGATCCTTGAAGAACTTCGGACTTCCGGCCAACGTGCCCAATCCAGAATTCCTGCCGAATCCGCTCTGGTATCCTCCCTACCACATGTCGCAGTCTTATTCCGGGATCGATCCAATGCACTTCTTCATTGACCTTCACGTCTCGGGCCACATTTGGGACCGAAAACTGAACGAAAGGCAACTTCCGTTCAAGAGCAAGCATAGCTCCGCTTTCAGCGTGCCCCAGTCGAAGGAGTACAATCGACCCCTCAACCTCACCAGAGACGAGGCCACCACCTCTAGGGGTGGCGAAGAGAACTCCAAGGGCACACATTATATCTTAAAAAATCTTACGAGGACTTACAAGGATATCAGGGATGCCGAGAAACTGACCAGGACGGACCGCGATGGTGAGCAGGACGAAGAGGACAGACGCAGTGATTCCGAAGGTGAGATCGAGTTCGTTTCGGTATTAATGTGTATAGTTCTAACATTTCCCATTCAAGATAAAATTGATCCAGAAATCTATTCCAGTAGATTATTCTGCACGCTTTGTCCGCGATAGACGATTAAAATGAATATAATATTAACTGCGGAACGAAAAAAAATCAAAACACCCCACTCGCCAAAAAACTGTAAAGGCTCGCGGACATCTATAGCTGGGGCGGGCCGCAGTGCATCGCAATGTTCCGTCTATAATTTGCGATAGTCCATGTAGAATCAATCAAATCATTCCTATGCGGATCTTTGCAATGCAATGCGCTGCGATCCGCCCTGGCACAATGTGCCTTTACCCTTCGAAGTTATACATATTTGATAATCACGTATATTGTTTAGTATAATTAGAGTAGACTATGACCATATCTCGGTAATTACAAGTATTTTTTAAACAAAAATTGAATTTCTTTACGTTATTCTAAACAGTATTTGCTAGTCTCCGAATTGCACGATTTTTATTTTTAGTTATTGCGATGTTCTTTACGAGCAGGGTGCATTACATGATGATATATTTTAAGATTCATTAAGGCAAAGGGGCTTCGATTTCTTCCACTGTTTCACGATTTTTCTACTGTATTCTTTTTTCTGGACAGGATAATCTATTATTCGTGATTCTTTTCACGGTTTTCAGCGAACGAATCGCTCGAGAAGGAGGGGGTCTCGTCGTCCAGTCAGGCCGACGAAAAGAGGGACCTACGAGCTCTAATCGACCTCGAGTTGGTCGTCGATTACGTGAAAGAGCCGAAAAGCGATCACCTCTCGTCGAAGCAAACACCGCAAATAACGGAGTAATCTCCGAAACGAGAGGCGGCGTCAGTTTCCGCCATCTCTGTAAAATAGATGCTAGCATTGATATCTCCGTAGGGACTTCGCAGTCCTTCCGTCACCTTGAAGATACACTTTGAACGACGCCATTGCTAGCCACCTGGACCGTGTCGCAAGGTGACTCGTCAAGCGAGATAAATCCGAAGTACTCTACAGGAATCTACTAGGAAGTAAGGAATAAACGATTATACGCGCCCCGGAAGAGGTCCCTGCCCGAGTAGGAACTAAAAGAAAATTTTACTCCGGCACCAAAGCGCATTCGAAAAGAATTATCAACGCTACATTTCGCAACTTTTAATAAACTTCCGTACACAGAAAAAAATGTTTGGTTGTAGTTACTATAAAACTACTATTTTCTTCAGTGAAATACGACACCAATGGAATTTTCTTTAGTTGCTGCAAATAAATTTTTTTCACTAGAACGATAGAAAATATTTCTGTCAACTAAAACTTTAACAATAAGCATGTAGTTATAGTAATCGCAAAATGTACCAAATAATACAAAGTTGCAAGAATGGAATATTTTATTGCGTTATAATTCAATTTAATTGTTACACTGAGGGAGAAATTTAGTAAAGTTAACTTATTTTTTCAACTACAAATGTAGTAACAGTGATTAAATTTTTTTTTACTTTTTGGAAGTAATAAAATCAACAATTCTATATTTACCAGTGTTTTTCAGTAACGATAACAAAAATTTGGGATAATAGACGTTACTGTTGGAGTAACCTTCTTCGCGTAAAGCTGAAGTGTCGGCATTTACTACAATTGAATAAAAGAGTATTACTACGTAAATGTATCAAACGGTAACGAGTCTTATAGAACCAAACTATCAGCATTACTTGCGATAAAGCCCTGCCACCTATCGGTCCTGTCGAAACTAACTTGAATAAGAACTTAAGTAACGGTCGGTACAAACTGGAAGTTGATATAATCAAGCTGCAATAGTAAGATAACTAGGTTGTATTAAGTAAAAAGTTCATTTCATGACACTACTGTAAAGAAGTTGCTGAAACATAACCTCTATAGCAAAATAACCATACTAACTGATAGTATAATTTATGAGTTACGTTCCCTACGGCTTTTGTTGCCAAATTATTTTGTTAACATAAGATCGCAAATAGTTTTAGGAGCTGTAAACTATAATTTCATCTACTATTATCCATTGACATGATTTTTTTAGTAACTACAACTAAATGTTTGTTTTTGAGTGCACCGCACATGAAGAAAAAACCAGAAATCAGAACTCAGGAAAGACATTCTTTTTTAATCACACATACCATTTCGAGAATTTCTTCAAGACACGAAATTCACATTTAAGGAAATCGGCCGTTTAAGTGGAGCAGGATTTTGGTGTTTGTAGGCCCTATGCACTTATAAAATGTAAAAAAGGAATAAACACCAATTAAGGTACGGCAATTGTTATTTAATGTAATTCTGAAGTTTCCGATAAATTAAACTTTGGTCTCGCAATTTCTTCCCCTGTTTCCTTTGTTTTTCAAAGTGGTTCCTTGTACCCAGGCTTTAGGTAAGTTTCTTGTATGTTGGATCAGAAATTTCTTGTGAATGTCGTGTAGGTACACGTATCTTTAACTGTCAGATCTCCAAGAAATAGTTTCTTTATGCAAAATATGTTTTAGAAAGTCACACAGCAGCATCATTTCGCGCGTCGTGCTACTTTTGCATTGATTTATTCAATCCGAAACACATCTCCGCAGATGAGCGATTTGTGAGACGTCTCGGCTTAGTTATCACTGAATTTTATGCACTTTAGAACCATTAAACCATATCATGCATTGCAGAATTCCGTAAAGCGATAAAACGCAACATTCCACGTGAAGGACTATTTCGAATTCTACCCTGTATGTAACATCTCTGTAAATAACTATATTATATAGCGAGGTTCGGACTGCTTGTTGCTCCAAGCATACGTGCAACGTAATAATTAAAAAAAATAATAACAGGAAGATCGCGCGCAGATGTGATTAACTGCTGAGAATCCGACGAAACCCGAGTTGCACTTTCGGCAGGAAGGATCACGAAGAACCAAGTTTGCTTAGGACTTGTGTCCAGCCCAAGTAGCGAATGGAGAGCGCGCGATTGGAATTCGCTTTGGAGGGCTTCTGGTAAACAAGTCGGGATCGATTTTCATTAATTGCATGGTAGTCTTAGATAAAGCGGAGACACTTCAACGATGGGACGTTAATAGTAAGTGCTAGCTGCCGATCGTGCTTGATGGTTCTCCATCTTAATATAAGTGATCTCTCTACTTATAACATTCTCTCCGCGATATAAAAAATACACTTACGATACATCAAATATCGTAGAATTCATTTAATTGGAAATGAGCCTACCTTAAGGTGAAGTGAAACACGTCGAGGAACTTGATCAACGTCGATAAAGAAGATTTTTCTAAATGCCTACGTTGCCAACGTTCGTATTTACATTAACAGCTGTATCGAATTATATTGGGTAACGTCCCAAATGGCATACTCCACCTGTCGTTTTCGTATAATAATTATAAAGAAATCGAAGTAAAACTCCAGAAATCCTCTGGATTCATGCTTTCTGAGGCCCTAATTGACTGCAGTGGTACCCCCTGCGCCATCTGTGATTTCCAGGTCAATTAAATTTTCACTCCGAAACCTCGTATTACCATCCTTTTGGCATAGAAGCGCATGCAACACTTTTTTTGCCTTTATCCCGTTCAAATGCGAGTTTATCGGTTACCAGAGTGTTCTAAATTGTCGTAAAATTGTCCTGACCCTTTCGTTTCTCATATCAGAGCCTTCGATAATTGTATATCGATCGAAATATGAGAGCCTGACGCCATTTTGATTCTGGTCTGGGCTAAGTAAAAAAATTTGTTCCAAAAACCCAAATTTTTAATGTGTCAGGACAATTCTTAGATGATCAGGAGTGATGTGTCAAAGTTTCGGACAGTTTGATCTAATACCCTTAAAAAAAAGTGTTGTATTCGAATCGACTGATTTCAAGGGGGTTTCACTGCACCTTAATATAAGTGATCTTTCTACGAATAACATTCTCTCCGCGATAAAAAAAAATACACTTACGATACATCAAATATCGTAGAATTCATTTAATTGGAAATGAGCCTACCTTAAATACTGATAATCTAATAATTGTACATCGATGGAACAGAAGTCAATTAAAAACGAATCAAAATCTCTTAGGTTTTACCTTCTTCCTCGGCATTGATTACACGTAATTGTACATACTTAAATATAATTAGCACTTATTATTGGCGCGATTTTTCATGAGTTATATTAACAAAACATAAGTTTCGGAGAAAAATTGATTTATTCAACTGAAGTGGAAATTCCCTTCGACGAAGTTGCACGCGAATGATTAACTTGGATTTATTTCGAGGACATTAAATCTAATTAAGTTTGGATAAAAGACATTGAACGTTCCACCTTCTTTGTCGCAATCGACAATAAATAATGATGTAACACCCTAAGGCTTTGTCAAAAAATAACAATGCCAATATTAACAGAATATCGTGACATTATCTTTTTTGATTTTCCATTTCCCTTCAAAACCATTTCACATAAATGGCACTTCTTATTAAATCGATTAACGATCAACCGTCTAACGGCACGTATCGTCGCAAAATGTAAAACAAGTTTAGAGTGAAACAAAATCATTACCCAAGGAAGTAACACGTCGACGGATTGCCAAGAGCCGAGAATAATAATTGCAGCAGTATGTCACCATTATCTTCTTTGGCCTTCGAAAAAGAAAAGAGCCGTAAGACGCTTGCGCCTGTAAAAAGTAACGGCGAGCTCGCGGGACCTCCCTTGGCAGACCTTACCTCTTTTTCCCTCCCTTTTGCCTCAATGTGCCGCCTCGTTATATTCGCGAGAGCCCTTAACGCCGCAATGGCGTAAACGTGAACACTAAGTATGCGCCAGGTGAAACCTTACGCGGAATGCCGATCTCATCCAGACTCCCTCCCCGGTCGTTATTATTTGGCCAATAGGCTTTCATTATGCGTCTTGGGCCTCTGCTTTTAACCTACGGCCTTTCTTCCTAATGCGGCCTTCGTTCCCGTTTTTTACCACCCTCCCAGCACCCTCGACATTTCCGCGCGCTCTCCGACCTCGTCGCATAAAGAAACCGAGCCGAGTCTATCGGAGGGAGACACGAGTGCTCGTTCTCGGGACTCCTCTGCGAATTCCATCGATCTGACCAGAAAATTGAGAAAAAGGTCAACTTCTTCGCATACCGTTTGCCATTTTTTTCTTTTCAATCCGTTAGAATGAGGAATAAATCCATGAGAATATGAACTCCATCGATTTGACCACTAATTCAAGGAAAAGTCAATTTCTTCACCTATATAGCAGTTCCTTTTTTTCTTTTTCTTTAGCATATTTGGAAGGGGCCCGAATATTTCTTCTCCGAGTTTCGATACAAATTTCATCGATCTACCAATGAAATTGAGAAAAGGTTAATTTATTTATATGCCATTTTCTGACGTCTATTTTTTTTTTATTCATTAAAACGAAGCGCGAGTGGCTCCTCCGGCTCTTCCGCGAATTGCATTTATCTAACCATTAAATTGAGAAGAACTCAATTTCTTTACATATCAGTTACTGAATACTTTTTTCAAATTTGTTCGAGGCGACGCGAATTCCGTCGGACTGACTAGTAATTCAATAAAAGTTTAATTTCTTCACATATGAGTTGCTGATTTCTCTTCTTTTTTTTTTTGTAACGTATTAAAACGAAACGCGAATATTTCCAGAACTCCTCCGCAAATACCGTCGATCTTCCTATTAAGGTGAAGTGAAACATTCTTTAAATCAGTCGATTCGAATACAACACTTTTTTTTAAGGGTATTAGACCAAACTGTCCAAAACTTTGACACATCACTCCTGATCATCTAAGAATTGTCCTGACACATTCAAAATTTGGATTTTTCAACAAAATTTTTTAACTCAGTCCAGACCAGAACCAAAATGGCGTCGAGCTCTCATATTTGGATCAATATACAAATATCGAAGGCTCTGATATGAGAATCGAAAGGGTCAGGACAATTTTACGACAATTTAGAACACTCTGGTAATCAATAAACACGCATTTGAACGGGATAAAGGCAAAAAAAGTGTTGTATGCGCTTCTTTGCTAAATCGATGGTAATACGAGGTCTTGGAGTGAAAATTTAATTGACCTGGAAATCACAGATGGCGCAGGGGTTCCCTCCGCAGTCAATTAGGGCCCCAGAAAGCACGAATCCAGAGGATTTCTGGAGCTTTATAATTATTGTACGAAAACGGCAGGTGGAGTATGCCATTTAGTATAATACCCAATATAATTCGGTACAGCTGTCAATATAGAAACAAACGTCGGCAACGTAGGCATTTAGAAAAATCTTCTTTATCGACCTCGATCAAGTTTATCGATGTGTTTCACTTCACCTTAAACCAAAAAATGTTTAATTTCTTTCTGTCAGTTACTTCCTACCCTTTTCTTTAACGTTTTGGAAGGAGGCGCGAATATTTTTTCCCAAGACTCATCCGTGAATTCTATTCTGACTGTTAAATTGTAATAGGTTTATTTCTTCACATATCAATTACTGACTGGTGTTTTCAATTTCACTTAATTACTCGTTCCTAAAACCGAAACCTATCTGATAATTAAATTAAGAAAAGGCACTTTTTACTACATAAGCATTTTGATGTATTTCTTGCTGAACGTTTTCGTTCTTAATGGCGTTCACCACCAAAAGGACGACGATGACTTCAACCGCTAGATGGCGTTAACATCGAATTCAGTGGGAGGTAACCACAATGTTCTTGCTCTTGCTCTAACGAGAGAGGCGAAACACTGTATTGGCGATGTTTACCGAGGCACGACAAATATGTGCGTCACCCTACACATGTAGAACCCACGTAACGGCTAGACGGCTGTGGACTAGGCGCTTCGTGTGTGTCGTCACACGGACGCACGCACACGCTAGTTTGACGTCCGCCTAGATTCGGCAACAATTACTCAGGAGACCTCAAATCACTCATTCCGATCTTGAAAATCACGAAAAAGGTGCTTCATGGAGACAACGATTCCGAGCGTATTTCTCAACCAATCGAGTTCAACGAGTGTTCGTTTAAAAGATAAAATGTGATCTGTGTTTATATCCATTTTCGATGAGTGGTCATTTTCATATTAAAAAAAGCAACAACATAATTTACATGCCCTTTAAACTAGGAAGGTGTTTATTTATCAAAAATCGTCCCCACATAAACGCGCGTCAACATTTTATCTTTAAAATAAGCACTCGTTGAACTCGATCGGTTGAAAAACGTTGGAAATCGTTATTCCCGGGCAAAATCGCTGGAGTGGGGAGCACCCTTAAGGAATTTTTTTGAAACTAATGTTATTTAACCAAAGATATCGTTCGCAGCAAACAACTGTACTGCATTCAATCGGTCAATACGTAATAAATCATATTATTAACTATTTTTATTGTAGAAAGTTACATTCGAAATCTCCTAAAGTCTAAGGTGACATGATATAAGAAATGGATATTTAATTTAGATACTTTAATTCCGATCTGGACATGACGTGAAAAAAGCCTGAGGTGATAACTTTAAATTCAGTTTTTCTTTAATAGAATAATTGAAGATGTATAAAATATGTGAAAAGCTGTACATTGAAACCCCCACAAGATATTTCTGCAAAGAGTTCATATTCGTTACATTCGTAGCCGGTGATTATTCGAAGCTCTAAAATGACTTCCCCTCTGCGACCTACGCAATTGAACTTGTGAAGCTTCCAATTTTGTCGAGAATTAAAAAAATTCTCTCCATCTCGAAAACTCTGCCAGGGTCCTGGAACTGTTCTATAGAAAAAACTGGGTCGCTAAATTTCCCTGCTGGTCCAGGAATAATTCTCCGGAAGGATGTAGGAAATCACCTGTTTCAAGGAAAATGAATTATACCTCTGACATTTCATTTCGCAGCCAATTATTACATATTACAGGAATAGATAAAATGAAAATAGTTAATAAAATGTACGTTTTAACGAGGATGCTCAGGATTCCCAGCATCTTCTTCGTCCAGATCACCGACTACGAAATTCAAATCCAAATCGCGAGAGGATCGTTCGTATTTGTCGACAATCCGGAATCACTTTGCCTAATGCTGTCCAAACTATCAAGGTAATATGCGCGACCACTCGCAGTACCGATAGAACCCGTAATTGCCATAATGCAAACAATTTCCCAAGCCGAGTTGTTGGTGATGCGCGCCGACCGACCCAGGATGAAACGAAGAGGATCCTCTCGAAATGTAGAAGACCCTGTGCTTTTCTCGGCTGACATCGAGTTTTAATCTGCGACAAGAAGCTTACACGATGCTGCATAATGTTAATTATTCAATCTGCAAACAGGGTAGAGGATTATAAACGCAGCTGCGACTGTTAAATGATTCAGGGACTAGAGGCGCCGGGGTTTTCTTTCTCTCTTCTAGATCGAACATACACGAGAGACAGAGAGAGAAAGAGAGATGCCTTGCAATGTATTTAATATTTCAAGAGGTGACTTGAAAGTGATGCTGACAAATTAATAAACTGGACTAAGGGACAGAATCGAATTAAACACAAAATTGGGAATTTGTAGATCGGTTAAGTCGATTTAGAACTTCCTGCATCCCTTCCTGATCCAAAGGGTTGTTAAAAAATGTGCACGATTAATATAAGAGAGGATTATTTACCTCCGACATTAAGGACAATTATATATATTTTTTTCCTATCGGAACCAGTCAGTTTTTAATTCAGTTATATTTTTGTCAATTTAATGCAGGTATTAATCTAATTAGCATCGAGAATAACAAACGAAATAGTGTAAAAAAATGTATTTCTTACTTTAAATTTCAACAAATATGTTATTTCCAAGTTAACTTACTGTGCAACAATAGCTGTGAAGATCTGTTGCAAACTGTTGAAATATGTACACGCAATGAACACCCTTCGTATTATGATCATATTCAATTAATACGAATAAATGCAATAGAAATACGAAACTTATTTCATGTGTGTTGGCATTTGCGGATAGAATGAAACGATATTAGGGAATATATCCAATGTTGTTTTCAAATTAAGACTTGAGTGAATCACTAAACCGGTCAAATGACTGGTTACGGTTAAAATACAGTGTTGCAAAAAAGATGCACCCGATTTCAATACGTTTTAGAATAGAAATCGTATAGATTTTTTTGCAACCCCCTCTACATATAGTATACATGCATCTCGGAATAAACTATGAGGGAAAATAGACGGATCATTTAGACTTTGATGTAACATTTGATTTATGCAGGCCATCGGTTTAATTTGTTGACCAATGTTGGAGTTTCATCCCAATACAGGGACAGATGACATCCCTGCATTACTAACACCGTTAAATTCCATGGAGGTGTGAGAAGTGATTTCCCGCACGTTAGAGAAGGGACTTTCATGGAGGTATTACCCTATCGTTTCAGAGGCACCTCGTACTCGTCGTCGCGTATAATGTCGTTCGAGGAAGAGGAAAAAGAGAGCACCTGACAAAGGTTAGCCGCGACCACGGTATTAAAAACGACCTTTTCCAAAGGATCGTTTCCACTGACGGGAGTGCATTGCAGCAAGTTCTGAATAATGCATGAAATTTGTACCCCCGGAATCGAATCGCTCCTCGTCACCAGCGGCACGAGGACAAGAGAGCGGGCATAAATCTAAATAATTTCAGCCCTCGAATTTTTATTATTCCTATAGTGGAACCACCCCAATGAATATGCATAGGAGGCGCAACTCCACACTTCTCTCGAGAGTCCCACCTTCCTCGGCTGTGATTCTAACTACCCCCGACAAAGGATATGCCTTGCTATCACCCTTCAAAAGATGCGGTCAACGACTCATTAACGGAGCCCCTAATTCATCCAATAATCGTTTGTCGGCCTTCTCCTCTTCTAACGCGAGGATATCGAGGCATTTTGGATCATGCTCGGCTGTGATTCTAACAACCCCCTACAAAGGATACACCTTCCTATCACCCTTCAAAAGATGCGGTCAACGACTCATTAACGGAGCCCCTAATTCATCCAATAATTGTTTGTCGTCCTTCTCCTCTTCTAACGCAAGGATATCGAGGCATTTCGGATCATGCTCGAGTCTAGGGGAGACCATGGCAAGCTGTCCTACGGGGTAAACCGACCAATGCTTACTACATATCTTGTTTTTTACTTAAAGGGTATGGCCACGGTAGAATTTTCAAAAAAACGATTTTTTTTTTTGCTTAAACGATGCTTTAATATCATAAGAATAAGTTAGCATTCGACTTACAGCGAAAAAAATTTTCTTTACCGACTTTGAGCGTGTAGCATAAGCCTACTTGTAGCGCGGCGGTGGAGTACCCGAGCGCGCCGCGTGACGCCCTCGGATTTTTGGAGCTATACCATTAGAGGTTGTCTACCTGTACGAAAACATACCTATAGAGGATCATCAAATGCCAATATGACCGTTGAAAGAACGCCATTCAGTTGCTCTTTTGCTTTTTGTGCGTGATTTTCTATTGTGCAAGTTGAAGCATTTTTTGTGAGCAGCCGAAATGAGTGGTCAAAAAAAGGTTTATCTATCAAAGAAGGGGTCAAAATCAAACACTTGGTCTTCGCATAAGACCAATATTTCGAAGCGTAGACTGGTAAATCGATTCTTAGCAGAGACAGATGCAGAAGGCGTGAGCGCGTCGGCCAAGAAACTACGACTGTCAACGAGTTCGCGTGATAATGACATTAACGCCAAATTCGGCAACAGATTTATAAATTTCATAACTGTTATGAACGTAATTTCTCAAGTGATTGTTTGCAAAACGTACGGTCAAGATGTACAAATCACTGAATCGGCCATGCGCGGTTTGGGTTTCAAGATCGTAATTTCTCGTAACCAGTGTGAAAAAACTGAAATACCTAATTGCCCCCTTATGTGAGAAATGGATATGAAATTAATCGCAGAATCACCTTAGCGATGCGATTATTAGGTGTAGGTTTGAATGGTATCAAAAAGTTTAGTGCCTTCATGGAATTCTCACGGCCGATATACCATTCCTTTTATGACAAACTTGTCGAAGCAATTGCTGTAGGAACGAAAACTGCGTACTGTGCGTAACTGTGCGTAGGAAAGCTGAAGAGGATGAAAATCTTGCCTTAGAAGGCCGACTTTATGGAGCTGGCATCGTAGACTAAAGGTAAACATTTTTTTTTATTCGATTCTTCAAGTTTAACAACAAAAAAGTTATACGTCAAACTTTAAACGCATTTTTCTCAAAACAGCTTTTTTCTAATTCGCGTGATAAATAACTTCGACAAATTTCTTCCGATTGACTTCAAATTTTTATATCATCTTTGTAATTGTATTTCGCAGAGAAGTACATACGGAATTTTTGATTAATTAAAAACTTTCCATTTTATGAGCAGTTTTATACGAAATTTTTCACTGGAAATTCACCCGTTAACTTCAAATACCTGCCATTTTCGAAAAAAATTAATATTTTTAAAATTNTTCGAAAAAATTAATATTTTTAAAATTCCATATGTACTTCTCTAGGTATTTTTATGTAGATTAACGAGAATTTTTTCGTTTTGTTCTAGGTCAAAAATTGTGGACGCCAAATGTCACGCCGTGGAACGCCTCGGAAAAAAGTTCTGTAATTAGTTCTGTAAATAAATTACTTTTTATACAACAAAAATATTGTTGAATATGCAAATGATTTTATACTCGCTACCATGGCCATACCCCTTAACCGTTTGCATACCACGAGCCACTTTCGGGCTCTTCAGATTTTGTGTCGAGAAAAGCCAGGGCATTTGGCCGAAACAGACGAAGGAGCGCGATCGCGCTCTTTGGCGCTTTTCGATCCTGTTTTTTCAGAACCATCTGGTACGCAAACGGTTAATATTATTCTTCATTTTATGATACAGTCCTAATTGTGTCCCACACTTATCTTGATACTTAACGTAATTAATTGCAGCTTCGCTTATTCATAAAAAATCAAAAGTCAAGAACTATGGTGGGAAGTTAATTTTTTCAGTCCTCACTTTTTTCTTTTTCAATATAGCGTACTGCTTTTTATCATTTTAAAAATGTGGCACATAAATAGAGCATATATTTAGCTTTGCATTGCTATGCATATATTTTAAAATATAATAGTTTATCATTTGTTAATATACTTAATGTTAAAATGACGTTCGGGGCAAATTCACTTACGACAAACAGGGTAAGTTAACTGACAAGCTCTTGGCGTCGCGATAACCGTTAGTTTTTCTCTCGTCGTCTGTACTTCAAGTACATTCCGAATATTCGTTGGTTCACTTAATTTGTTGGTTCACTTAGCATAATGACCTAAGCTTGGTGTGCTCTAAATTGATTGAAGAACATTAAAACGTGTAATGTAAAGATCAAAGCGAAGCCAAAGTAAACGTCCAAAGAAAAATCTAACGATAAGTGTGTAAAAAAACACTGTAGAAATGGAAACGGCAAGCCAGGGCGAAACTGAGACATTTCGTTTAATGTGCGGTGAATCTTATTCTTTGTATTTTCAGGGAAAAATTTGAATAAAATTCATTTAATACAGCCAGGGGGGAGATGAAAAATGCGCCGATACACATCTGTTGCCTTCTTTATAGTGCATTGTTTGTAAGTCAAGTCTCCTAAAAATGTATGATTAATACCTGTTTAACCCTTCCGACACATTTATGATTTTAGCAGATGTTATTCAAAGTAAGATCAGTTTATTTTGCTTAACCGTTTGAGTGCCAAGGAGCGATTTTGCGCTTCTTCTGTGACGCTCGAACAGCGCCAGCGTTCTAGGCTGCGAAGCCGATAACCGCGACACGCTCGGTTTCCGTCGATGAGCGACTTTACGGTTACCATTCCATTTTAGGTAAAAGTAAAAGAATGAGACAGCTGGTAAAAGACCAAATTTTAATTTCAGTCGAACATTACCGTATAGAGCAGAAAACAGCGCAATAGCGCTCCTTGGCATTTTTAATCGGGGAATAAGACAAGCGCTATCGCGCCGCTTGGCACTTTTGGAGAGGTAATAAGACAAGCGAAAAAGCGCTCCTTGGCACTTTTGGACGGGAAAACAGCAAAGACACGTGGAACTCAAACGGTTAAGCAAGTCATTACGTCGTAAGAGAGAATTAATGCATGACAAATATTTATTGTAAAGAGTAAAAAGAATAATTATTGCGTATTTATAAATTTACATTTTGTTAATAATTATAACAATATTTTTAAATTTGAAACTTATTATTTTAATTATGGGCAAATTTCGTGCGGATCTATATGCCGGGTCAATTTATCCCGAGTAATTCATCCAATGATCACGTACCCGGAGCAAGGTGACCAACCTCCCCGGCAGGCATAAATAACTTTTTCTATAATTATTTGTAAAAATTGAAGAATCTTGAACTGCAATCATTGTGCCTTAATTTTATGCTCTACATTTCGATGTATACGTTCGAAAATTCTCATTACTTTCCTCGCAATTAAGCATTACAGAAAAAGTTGGTCAATTTGCTCCGGTCACCCTTACTATTTTATTGAGTATTGTATTCTTAGGGATTGTTGATAATCTTGCTACCGTTTTTCAGGGAATTCATTTGGTCCCCCTAATGTATGTACTAATCATTATAATAACGTGAAAGTACCCTGGAATACAAGACCTTTTTTTTCCCTTTTTATGGGTACTGGCTACTGCTGTCCACTCCCACTGAACACCAAACATAACAGTTACGTAACTTAAAACTAACAAATAACATAACATTTGTTCCAATGTAATAACCTAACAGTTACGTAACATAGAGCTGACTAGTTACATGACATTTGTTACAATGTAGTAACTTAACAGTTATGTATCATGGAGCTTATGGGTTACATGACATTTGTTACAATCATATCTATATAAATGTAGCATAACTTTGTTACTCTCATCTTACATTATGTTACTGTCCTGATATTACTATGTATATGCAGCACATATTTGTAACAAAACAGAACTATATTGGTGCTAAGTGTCATTTTTTTTATTACATCATTGTCATCGTCATTGTCATAATTCGTCAAATGTCATAAGATCAATATATGTCATATTTTGTTTACTACTCCTATGAAAAAATATGACTTTAATTCAAACGCGCATGTACATTATTAGTCATTGTTTGCTAGTCGAATGAAATTCTAATTATCTTTAAGTAAAATCAGATAGTTTATCATTACATAATTTCATTTAATATCTAACTATTGTCAAGTACCAAAAAATAATTAAAAATAAAAAATTATATAATTTTGGATAAAATTGTGTGATTTTTTATTAAATGTATGAAAAATTAATATCATTTAAGGTAACTGAAAGTACAACATTAATATAACATGTTACATAACATGTTACCTTACCGAGTGGGAAATAATAACTATCTAACTTCCATGTTCCTTTTATGCTACATAACATGTTAGTTTCGAAATCGTAACATTTACCCAACAGTTAAATAACAGTGTTCACTGGGTAATTAACATCGTTTTTCTGTTTTAACGCGACGGTATTATGGGGCTAGAGAATCTCATCCAGAGTTACGAATAATCAAAATGAGGCATTTTACTTCTAGGCCGCGTAAACTTGCAACTCGTTTGCGCAACGCTCACGCCGACAAATACGTAGGGCATTGCACGATGCGGTTACAAGTTTCTACGCAATCTAACATAAGACAAATAATATGCATAACTTATTGATAATATAATTAAATAACTTCGCAAAATGTTGATTTACCGATAAAGAGTAACAAAATCATAACATGGCTTGCTGTTTTCATTTTCCGAAAACTTTCAACCTTGAAATCACCAACTAATTCCCAGTTAAAAGAAATCATCATTACCGCTGGGTTTTGCCACAAATGATCTACTTTACGAAGGGAAAGATGAATCATCGTAGGAATTCAATATTAAAAATTTATAAGCAGTCGTTACTCACTCCAGGGGATCTCGATAAATCTCGAGAGAATTAACGAGCTACGAAGATGACACTGGGTCTTCATCTTTCTTACCGGTAGAAGGAGGATGCAGAGGGCTCCTTCGTCGTCGTTTGCTACCTTCTGTGAAATATAGCCGGCAACTTTTCTCATAGCTGAGAGTTTTCCGCCGAAGGATGCTATACTTCGGTGAAAAGCCACGAGTAACGGAAGACGTTGAGGGGAAGGTGCTATAACGTTACAGCATAAGGGGACGAGGTATGAAGTACGTACTAGAATAATCGTGTTGATACCGAGGGAGCGATAGAGGGGGCTCTCTTGCCTTCCAGGGAATATTACCCTCTTTACGTGAACATTTTCTTTCGTTCTTTCCACCGCCGAGAGGTAAATAATCCTGTTCCACGTGATTGGTTTCAAACAATATATAGAGAGAAAAAGTTTCTTTTACTCTATTAAACAAAAATGTATTTAATACTAACTTATGGCATCTAGATAATAAAAGAGTTCCAGGTGTTTTAGTATATTAATATCGTTTAATCTCTGAAACAAGGACGGTGCATTCCAAATATTAAATTCACAAAATGAAACTAACTGAAGAATTCTTAATCTCAAAATGTTAATGGGGTCAAGTTCCCAGAGGTTTCAGAAAAGAAATATATTTGTACACTCGGGTTAAGGTATCGTTAAATAATGCAAACTGATTCAAGAAATAAATAAGCGTTCAAGACCTTAGGGCACATCGTTTAAGTTTACACCGTTTTTATTGATTCGTAATACTGCACAACGTGACGACTCTCGCTTCTCCTCGTGGAGGGCATAACTCTCGCGTTAAAGATCTTTATTTAAAATTATTATACACATTGTTCCTAAGTATCCTTAAACGGCTAGACTTTACAGATTTAACTAGGATTCGATTCGTCAGTAACTGCGAACGATTCGCGATAGCTAGTATGTAAAAAGATGCATGCTCGTTCGTCTGGATCGTCAATGCATTTCTCGTAACACTCATATTTAGTCATCCGTCGAGGGTACAGTAATATTAAATGCTGTTTGCATTGTTGAACGGATCGCGAATGAGTCGAATTGTACGAGTTCTGAGGTAGAATAATGGAAATATTCTATCAAGCCGTTCGGACAAGGCCGGGTGATCTTTTTCTTTTAAAAGCACCCATTTTCTCCAATGTGTCATTAAATTTGCAAGAACACATTATCGTGCGGAACGCATCGAGGGTAAAGAACGCGCACGATAAAAGCGCTTCTTTTTTTTCTTCAATCTGTTTGTTTTCACGCGCACGAATTCTACGAGTATTTGGCGTTAAATCGGAATCGTTGTATCTAAAGTTTATTTAACCTGAGCGGACACTCTCTTGCATATCTCATTTGTATACTCGCTGCATTTGGCAGTACCACCCAGATCTCCAGTTAAATACTTTGCCTCTTTGATAGTGTCGTACGCAGAGTGCTCAATAATTCGTGCGTGATCGTTCAGACCCATGTGTTTCAACATCATTACGGCAGAAAGCAACAGAGCGGTGGGATTAGCTTTATCTTGACCTGCGATATCGGGGGCTGTACCATGGACCTGTTTAAAAAAAACCAAAAATTTGAAACTCAACAAAAGCTTTAGAATAATTAAATAAACCAAAGGTTAATTAATACACGAGACTATTTACCGACTCGAAGAGAGCACCGTTAAGTCCAATATTTCCACTAGGTGTTAGCCCAAGACCTCCTACGAGACCAGCACACATATCGGAGAGGATATCGCCATACAAGTTCGGCATAACAAGCACATCGTATTGACTCGGGTCTTGCACCATGTTTAAACACACCGTATCCAAATACCTTTCCTCAAATTTTACATTTGGAAATTTCTTTGCTGCATCTCGGCAGCACCTCAGGAAAAGTCCATCCGACATTCTCATTATATTAGCTTTATGGACTGCAGTTACCTATGGAACACACTGTAGAGTGACACACCTATTTCTGAAATAAAGAAATTGGAAAAAATCCAAAAATAACCTTTTTCCTGTTGTTATCTTGAGCATATTGAAAAGCAAACTCTGCTACTCGGCTCGAGGCTTCTTCAGTGATAAGTTTAATCGATTGTACTACACCCTCAACGATCTCATGCTCGATACCAGAGTATTCACCTTCTGTGTTTTCTCTGATTGTGACAACATCAACATTATCGTACAGTGTTTTGTAACCTTCTAACGAACGACATGGGCGTACATTGGCATACAAATTAAACTCCCTGTGAATGAGAATAATCCAGAATCAAAGCATATCTTAAGCGAGAAAATGTCACGCTAAAATTGATAACAGCTACTGTTTGCAAAGTCTTGCACCTGTCATGCATAAATAACCCTAAACTTGTTCTTATACCGATTATATAACCAGTCACATAGTACAAGATAACATTCATAGGAATGAATGGAAGTAATAAACGCTCTCAGGCTTATGTAATGATCTACAAGACTTACTTTCTAAGCGCGAGATTCAAAGATCGGTGACCTTTTCCTATTGGTGTCATCAGTGGACCTTTTAAACCAATTTTGTTTCTATTAACTGATTCGATGGCTGCTGGCGGTATACCAAATTTCCCATCTGGACCTCGTACTGGAGTAACATCTACGGATTCCCATTCTATTGGAACCTACGCGAAATATTATTACACTTAAATAAAATTAAGAAATACCTTATATACGCTGAATTACTAAATTAGAGTAGAAATCAAAGAACAGAATTAAATATGAGATACAAGAGAGGTACGAGGATAACTGATTTTGCATTGAGCAAATATGCATCTTACATGACTGATCACGAAACAAGATTCATTTGTATCTGCTTCTGTTTAGATTTCCAAATGGTCATACGTATGTTTTAATAGCCTAGATATTAAATTTAGCATACACGATATTCAAAGATAAAGTTGATACCTATGAATTAAATAGAAAATGAATTATGCCAACATCTCGTAACTATGAAAAAATTAATTAAAAAAAGGCAAGATAGAAATTTAGTTAAAACAAAATGGTCATTCAATGAATAATCAAAATTACTAAGGGACTCTTGAGGTCAGTCGGGTCAAGAAAGGATCTACAAAAATCTACACGAATTACTTTCAATCGACTGAATTGCCATCTTGTACAACTCAGATTTTGTAGCCTAACAAAGTCAATGGAGCACAAGATAAAAATACTTCACCTTGGCTGCTTCAAAGATCTTCTGTACAGCTGCAGAAATCTCAGGTCCGATACCGTCTCCAGGAATAAGAGTGCACTTGTGGGTTTTGCTGCTATAAAGGCGAACTCTGCCGAATCTCGGGGAAATCTGTTTCGTCGAATGAAGAAGAAATCATAATTTTCTTGTAATAATTTGAAGCCTTCCTCTCCAAGGTGAGATGGAGAGAGAAACGGAACGTGTTGGAACAAGAGGGAGCTATAACGAGATCAATAGGAGAAAGAGAGAAGAGGCGACAAATCGCGTACAAGCAGACGGATATATAACCAAACTGTGCGCGAAAAGTTCTAACCTTTTCGGTGGGAAGGAGGCGGGTCAACGGGCAGGACAGTGGCCGCTCTACAGGAGTACAGAGCGACACTTATTACTTACAGCTTTACGTATCCATTGTGCTGCCATTCTGTTATTAATTTCAATAAAAAAGCCTTTCACCACCAGTTTATATTACACGTCAGATCTGGTAACCGATGAGAAGAAAAAAAGGGACGAACCAGACACCAGACTTCTGATTGGCTGTCGTCAACCGATGTCTTCTGCTAGAAAGAGGCGAGAGAAAGATAGCGGATGACTCGTCGGAAGTAACGAGTGGCGCCACTTACGGCGAGTTTCACTGGCGGTTCTTTTTTCAAAATACAAATCGATTTACTCATCTAAGTATATTAACATACATTTCGTGCTTTTCTGTTTTAATGTAACAATTTTAGTTTTGAAACAACTTTAATGTAAAACAGTCTAAAGAGAAAATTGTTAGAATTAAAGTTCATGCGAATCGTTGCTCCGAATACTTACATCTTTCATTCGCCATACGGCATTAACTTTATCTCATATAATGCTTCAATAAGGAATGTATGGTCACTTTAATAAATTGAACATATTTGTTTAGATGTTGGATATCATGAATTAAACGATATATTAATGATTTTATTATAACTATACCGAATTTTAGTTTGTCGTTTGAATACTGTAGCCATTTGATTTGATGTTGAGTTCAGAGGTTTCCGGTTGGAGGAACATTTCCGCCATATTTTCACCGGCCGCCATTTTGAAGGACGCTCTGTTCTATAAGCCGTGTACGTCGCGAAGTCGTTGCGAGTGACTCTCGTCTTTGGTTTTTAATTTTGAATTTTTATATTGACTGTCGAATTTGCCTTTATCGTTGGACGATACGTGAGCAACTTTGGGTGTAATGAAGACAGAAGAGTAAGTATGATGTTTTTTCTTGTCCCGAAAATTTGATTCCACATGCGGATTTGTTTGGCAGTAAAGAACTTCGTGCTTATAAAGAAACGATGCCACATAGCATTATAATTTAAGCTCTTTTATTTTTACATTATTTTTATTATTTTTTCACGATAACGCAATTGAGCATTACTGAAAATTATCTGATTGTGTTAAGAACTTTTTAACTCACTGTACGAATAGTCACAATTCTGAGCCAAGATGCGTCCATTTTTTTTTGGTTTCCCGTAGAGCGTCGTTACAAATTAATAATTTTTTCAGGTTTCCATATTTATGATATTTACTTTGTTTTGATTAAATTTAAGTGCAACATAAAAGAAATTAAGATATATATAAAATAAAAACAACAAATCAATTTGTTTCTATGCGAAACATTGGTTTCAATGCACAGGTTATACTGAATTTTCTGTTATTGTATTTATCCCAAGATCAATTGTCAGTACACAGATGCAAAACGACGAAGACAGAGATCGTAGTAGAGAGCGAGATCGTAATCGACGTTCGGACAGGCAGAATCGTATAAATTCTGGTAGCCGTGATCGTAGCAGAGACCGCAATGATCGAGGTGGCCGGAAGGTTTCCGAAAGACGAATCTACGTTTCGAATATCCCCTACGATTACCGTTGGCAAGATCTTAAGGATTTATTTAGAACAGAGGTTGGTAAGGTTGCACACGTCGAACTCTTCACGGATGAAAACGAGAAACCAAGGGGCTGTGGAATCGTTGAGTTTGAGGATGCCGATTCGGTGAAGATTGCAGTAGATAAAATGCATCGCTTTGATATCAAGGGTCGAAAGCTGGTTGTTAAAGAGGTGGGACAGTCATCGATGATCTTGCATTTTCTTGAATTCGTTTGCATTGTGTCTTAAGAACAAAGGATTTGTCGTTTCAGGACTTTGATGTTGAACGTGATAAATACGGTCGTTTAGCAACATCGCGAAACAATGACAGAGGACGCGACGATAGGTTTAGAGATCCTCCACGACCAAGTGGTATACGACAGAATATGTCAAATCCCAGTGGTGGTGGTAGTGGCGGTGGCGGTGGTGGTGGCGGTGGTGGCAGTGGCGGAGGTGGAGGCGGTGGCGACAATAAATTTGGAAACACTTATGGCTTAAGCACTCAATTTCTTGAGTCTCTTGGCATTAACGGTCCATTGGTTACTCGAGTGTTCGTTGCAAACGTAAGCAAGTTATATATTCTTTTATTATTACCCCTGTATTGTACGGTACTATAAGTTCAAATGGTCGTACTTTCCTTCAATAATGTCGTAACGTTGCGTTACATCAGTTGGATTACAAGGTGGATGAAAAGAAACTGTTGGAAGTATTCAAACTTGCTGGAAAAGTACTGCACGTAGAGCTGGGCAAAGATAAAGATGGAAAGTCACGGGGTTTCGGAGTGGTGGAATATGATCATCCGGTCGAGTCGGTTCAAGCTATTTCCATGCTTCACAACCAACAACTGTACGATCGGCGTATGACGGTTCGACTCGATAGAGCTAACGAACCCGATATGCCACCTAAATTACCCGAAGGTTTGAAAGGAATCGGTATGGGTCTCGGAGCAGGTGGCAACAGACTGATGGATGTTGCTAGAAACATACCGAACATACAACCAAACAATCCACCTGTTGTAAATCCCATCTCTGCACCTGTACTTACTTCGGGTGCCTTTGGTGGTGGATTGAACGTCGTACCAGCTCAGTTAGGTAAGACGCATGGTACCACGTAGTTGACTCTAAAATTTTTTCTTCATTCTTCAATTGGGGTTTCCTTTCTTCCGATGGCGATTCTAAAATAGCTTTGACACATATACTCATACAGGGCCGTCTTTGATACCGTACGTAGACCGTTTCAAACGAAACAATCTAGTTTCTGGTAGAATAGCTCCTGTAATCCTCTTGGAGAAATGGAATTTGATCAAAGCCATATCTTCTGAGAGTTTGTTTAAACCAAAATGAATTGATTTGTTAGAGTTGCGTAGAGAAATCGAATCTCAGCGGTTGAATATTTTCATGGAGAGTTCCGATTGTAACTTACACATGTGTCGTAGCATCTGCATTGTCGAACACCAATGCAGC
Organism: Orussus abietinus; assembly: GCF_000612105.2. Classification (NCBI taxonomy): domain Eukaryota; kingdom Metazoa; phylum Arthropoda; class Insecta; order Hymenoptera; family Orussidae; genus Orussus; species Orussus abietinus. The sequence goes on from NW_019395996.1 coordinate 123,985, forward strand.
GGCCCTCCAAGCAAGCCTGGCCAGTGGCTTGGGTGCCAATCTCGCCACCACGACTCTTCTGAATCCATCGTTGACAAGCGAGTTAGCGTCGAATCTCAACAACTTCGGTGGCGGAGTCGGCGGACTTTCCAGTTTACAAGCCTCCCTCGCGGGAGGGCAAGCAAATAACTCGTTCGCTCCTCGAGGCCTATCGAAATTGGATAATGACGTAGGGTTCGGTGGTAGCAATGCCTTCGGAGGTTCGAACTTCGGCGGTGGCAGGGATTTCGACGGTAACTTCGGCAGAGGTGACGGAGATCGAGTTTCCAGCGGAGGTGCCGTTTTTTCTACCAATCAGGGGCAATCGGGCATGGGAAGCAGGCAGAACTCGAACGGACAGAGGCCTTCGTCCGACACCATTATCATCGGAAACGTAAGTTCTATACCCGGAACCACTTACGTAATCAGCTCCCGCGTCAACCTAATTTCTTGTGCCTGCCGTGCAGCTGCCTCCCAACACGACGTGGCAGATGCTGCGAGACAAATTCCAGGAAGTCGGAGAAGTCAAATTCGCGGAGATGCGAGGCACCGACATGGGAATGGTGCGCTTTGCATCCGAGTGGGACGCGGACCGTGCAGTCAGTATCCTTTCGTTAACAACGAAAACCAACCGAATGAAAGTAAGAGTACGCGCATCTTATTGTACGGACAACCATTTATTTTTCTTGACAAATTTCTCACAGGCATGATGAACCGATCGCGTCTCGACGGCAGGACAATCGACGTTCGCATATATTAGAGGTTTGAGGCTAGGAGTTAAGGTAAAATGCTCTAAAATGAGAGAGAAAACCCCTAAGCGATCTTTCTTCGCACTTACGAAACAGCTTAGCCATTAATTGTCCGGCCATCGCAACGAGGCAGAGATTGGGACAAAATTGATGGCGATAGTTTCCGAGTGACGAAAGTTTGTACATTATCGAGGTATCGCGGAGGAAGCTGACCGCCGTTGGGGCACGGGAAGGAGTCCGTTTCTCGAGGGATCATCGTTCGTTGTGCTTTATTCGTTTCGACGTGTGTTTCGTTCGGCACTTGGTCGACGCCGAAGTTCACGATTAAAGTCCATTTAACGCGCCTGCCATCGCTCCTGTCTTTCTCATGGGTGTCATCGACGTCGTTCGGCCGGTACTATTATTTCCCCCAGTGATCGACGAAGCGATTAGTCTTAGGTTCGTAACGTTCTACATAATTAACAGGTTTTCAATATGTAGGTTATCATAATCACAGTAACATGTAGTAGACCTAAGTTGCTTCTTATCGTGACGACAAAAGAGAGAGAGAACGAGAAAGAGAGCATGCGGCTGCAGTTCGTTGGAGTCCTTTTACTGGAGTTTTGGGTTTGACGTATGAAACACTTCGGGAAGAACGTGCAGATTGGTTTCGCGGCGAATTATATCTCTTCGTCCATCGGGACATACTCGAAGCACTATCTTGTACTATCCGGAACTAGTTTTTGTCACTCCGACGAGGCGACGTATCGTCCAATCCACTCGAATGTGTGCTCGTGGCCCCTCTCGTGCTTCCGTTTGGAACGTTGCTCGACGAGTCTACGTGTGGATGCAAAATGATGGTTTACTTTTTTTATTCCCTATCGCCGAAGAATCGTGTACCCTTCGCCAGAATGGATCGGCGACTGTCCACTCGTGTCACGAGAAGACACGTTCCGGTCTTTCTCTTTCCTTGAAATATCTTTTTGTTTTTGTTTTTTTCTCTTACTCTCTCTCGTCAAGGGGACGTCGAAGTCGTGATTCCGTCCGAAGTCGGCGGGCCTCCTTGTCGAAATTCGCATGCGGAATCGCCCGGCTCGAGTTCGCCAAAAGTCTTCGCTCGGAGAAAGACCAAGATCGCCCGATCGGCAAAGGGTGACGTCTTCGACCTCTGACTGCTGACCCTTCTCTCGTCGACGTACTTCCCTCTCGTCTCGGGTAGACCTATCTCGAGGAGAACATTTCCGTCAACTGTATAAGACTCTTGTATTACCACGCGTCATGACAGTGATTGAATAAAATTCAGTTTCAATTTGACTAAGGAAAATAAAAATAAAACTGCAACGGTCGTTCGTATGCAGATATGCACGTATTTTATTTGTGCGGTTCAACCAGTGATTACGCTTCGTGTCCACCGCCGTCATTTCGGGGAAGGATCGGCTCCTTCCGGGGTGCAGGTGAGAGACACTTTCTTGGCGTTTAACCCTCGATTTTACGAGAGAGATGATTTTCCTCCGAGTAATGCGAAACTTCTTGGGAACCCGGTTGCTGTTCGCTAACTCTTCGATTCCCGGAATCTTCCTACCGTAAACGATCAACTCAAAGGTTGGGAAGTGACTTTCTACCGATTTTTGTACAAAGGTAACTCATACCCTGGCTAATGCACTTTTGGATCGGTCTTGACGCTTGCGTTATTCTAGGAGGACACGTTGCATGGAGAACATTGCCGGCTCGAAGTTAGATCGCTGAAAGGTACAAGTGGGACTTTCTGGGCATGTTACTTTTAACGAGGAACCCGTTTTGTGATCCTTTTATCGCTAGAACTAGTTTATAGACGCCTCGATCGTTCTACCTAGACATTCCGCTGTGAAAACTTGCGACGTATGTTGGCAAGGATTTTTTATTTTCTTTCTCGTTAATGTTTACAAAATAGGATACTTTAAGGGTCGAAGGACGAGTGATATTCCGTATCGTGAGATACCGATCCGTTGGGGAATTTTGGTCTTTTGTACGTAAGTCGTTCAATTATTTCCTTTTCTCGTCGATATCGGACCGAGTACTCGTTGGTCGAGGCATTCCGTAGGTGACAAACTTACGTGATATTTTTGTGCCCCTGCAGTTTCGAGCTTATCGTCGTTATTGTCTCCTAAATAAGCACCTGCGGTGCTAAATCGAAAGTTACGGGTATCGTTGCTCTTGGTTACTTGCCAACAACGGTCTACTTACAGTCGTGACCATACTACAATCGAGTGTCGATTTCTTCGGTCCGACGACGATCAGGTGACATTTTTTCTAACTCTTCCTTGGTTTTAAATCGTGATCATTCAGGATTACGTGAATGCAATGATCTATACGGTATTTGAATTGAACAAAACGTGGCATCTTTGTGATTCGCAATTCCACGTGCCAAATGCGTTATGCGCATCATCGATATTATACCGTTCTTGGGACAAAAGAGACCAATCGAATTCGGCAAAACAACTTTAGCTCCATTCACCTCCCTGTGCATTGGAAACATCTTCATACTTCATTTGTCCAGTTGGTCTGCGATATTCCACGTGATTGTCATTTTTTATTCGTTTCGCGGATTCGTATAAACGATATCGACCCGTTGAAATTCCGTAAGAGATCTGACACGAATGCTTCCATCAATCCGAGATTTAGTAATTGCGAAATGGAGTTCGATCTTATTAAACGATAAAATCAAATAAACTTGATCGGGAGGGGGAGCAGACCCTTTAGACGCCCGAAAATGAGTCATTTTTTTAGGAATTTTTTTAATGGTGATATAATAATTGCATCTTTTTAAAATGTTGACATTATTTTATTACAACTTTTAAGCGTTTAAAAACATTTTTGTTTTCTTTTTACAAAACAAAATGGCGGCGTCATAGGCTATTCCTTCAGGCGTCTTTTGCGTGACATCGAAAAGTGCTGCAGTTGTCATACTTTTTCTATCGATCTGAAACAGAAAACAAAAATATTTTCCGATTACCGACAACTGGAGGGGAAGGATAAACCTATAAAATTATAAAAAAGTATAAAATTAAAAGTTAAGCAGCTTTTTTTTTTTTTAATGAAAAGTTCAAATTTTCGACTATTTTCTTAACCATTTTTACCCCCAAAAAGTACTTTATTTACGCGATATCCTTCAAACTTTAGGTACACCCTTCCGATAATATTATAGACAGAAACCTCCTAACATTTCAGCCAGATCGATCGATAACTTTTTGAGCTACAGCACGAGCAGTTTTTGAAAATGTAATTTCGAGATAATCGCGTCTAAAGTTTCAATACAATAAAACTATTAGTTTTAGTGTCTTACCGATCAATCAGCGATTCCAGGCGCATATAAAAGACCTTCAACTTCCTCGAAAAGCTGGTTATCAGCCATCTGCTGCTGTTTTCGGGCTATACGAGATGCTTTTGTCTCAGAAAGACTCATCCGGTTCTGCCTCGCCACCCGCGCCTCGTCGGTGTTTTCGGCGAAAACTTTGGAGTAGGTGCCAACAATTATGCTCAACTCGTTTATAATTCTCAGAGTGAAGGTGTAGCCTTCGTTAAATACCCCAGCAGCAATGTAGGCTGTGATTTCAATTATTTTCAGTTCAGAATGTAGATGCTTTGGAGCTAATTGCCATACCATGTCGTTAAAACTTTCATTAGCATTTTGGGTATGGCCACCCAAGCATCTTTCGAGTAGATCGTCCCTGGATAAATCTTCATAAATTTGTAAGACATGCTGTTTCATCTCTTCGCCAAGCAATGGAGTAAGATCTTCAAGATTTGGATCATTGTTTAACCGTTTTAGTGCCAGGGGTTTTTAAAAATCCGTGTCGGGTTGTGCCATAAAACGCAATAGCGTTGCGAATTGACGATCGGGACCAACATCGCGACACAGTTTACCACAGTACGCGAAAAACGCGATCGCGCTGCGTGGCACTAAAACGGTTAAGGTGAAGTGAAACACGTCGAGGAACTTGATCAACGTCGATAAAGAAGATTTTTCTAAATGCCTACGTTGCCGACGTTCGTTTTTATATTGACAGCAGTATCGAATTATATTGGGTATTGTACCAAATGGCATACTCCACCTGTCGTTTTCGTACAATAATTATAAAGAACTCGAAGTAAAACTCCAGCAATCCTCTGGATTCATGCTTTCTGGGGCCCTAATTGACTGCAGAGGGACCCCCTGCGCCATCTGTGATTTCCAGGTCAATTAAATCTTCACTCCGAGACCTCGTATTCCCATCGTTTTAGCATAGAAGCGCATACAACACTTTTTTTTGCCTTTATCCCGTTCAAATGCGAGTTTACCGATTACCAGACTGTTATAAATTGTCGTAAAATTATCCTGACCCTTTCAATTCTCATATCAGAGCCTTCGATAATTGTATATTGATCAAAATATGAGAGCTCGATGCCATTTTGGTTCTGGTCTGGACTGAGTTAAAACATTTTTTTTTTAAATCCACATTTTGAATATGTCAGGACAATTTTTAGATGATCAGGAGTGATGTGTCAAAGTTTCGGACAGTTTAGTCTAATACTCTTAATAAAAAGTGTTGTATTCGAATCGACTGATTTGAAGGGGGTTTCACTTCACCTTAACCGTTTGACTGCTACGCGGCGCAAAAGCGCTGCGTTCATTTGTCTCGAAAACCGCGACGCACGCTTTTGCGCTGCAAGTTTCAGTGTTTCTTGGTTGCTCCGCAATTTTCGTGCGTTCTTGCAAAAATTGCTTAGCAGTCAAACGGTTAAAGCAATAACTTTCTGCCACTTGCATCAGCTTTCACGCTAGTTCAAGGTATGCGGTCCCGGCGCTCTCGATTATGTGGAATAACTTCGTAAATATTTAATATTTCGATTTTTCCTTTTTCCAGTATATTCTCAATATATTACACTTTCGAAGTATGTAATAAAAGAAAATCGATTTTTTTTAAATTCTAAAGGGTTTGCTTCCCTTAATTGCTCCGAATGCATTGCGAAAGAAATGTATTATTATTTATTCATTTATGTTACACAAAAATATCACTAATTTTAACCTCACTGCGAATTTTCAGAGTTACGGAGCTACTTTTTGTCGTAATGCCCTTACATTAATCAAAACGTCTTACGTGTCAAGAAATAGAGAATTGCTAGTATGTTATCGTTTCGACAGGATTCTGAAAAGAAACGAAGGCGGAAGCGCAAGTCTAAGAGATCCAACGTCTTAGTAACATCGTACGACAAAGACTACATTTTGTCGTCAGCAAATGACCTCAAACTGCACCTCGGGTGTCCTGCAAGATGAAGATAAGTAGACCGATGTAATCCTCGTGCAACGTCGTTTCATAAAACCTATTCTTGTAGGACGAACCAGCCCGGGAGTCTCGATCGCCCGAGGAGGAACCGGTAAGTAGGGTCACGCAATGAATGTACGATATAGTCTTTTTTAAATCACACTTTGTATTTTTCACAATCTTTACATTATAAAACGTGAAACGTTCACCTTGCAAAGAGTGGGAATTAATATTTCATCATACCCCGGCCCGACCCGTTCTCGAACGTAAGTTCGACCAAGAATTCGGAGTCCTCTAAATATCCGATTTCTTCTCTCCCCTATCAAGCAAGTACATCCTAAAAATATCGCTTTCGACCACCTTGCCTTTGTTCGTCTATATGTCGCACGGAGAGAAGTCACGGCCAGGGAAGTTAATACAACACTTAATTTAAATATCTCGTGCACTACGACTAAGCTTCGTTAAGACGCTGTGATATGGCCTACGCGAAGGGGGTTTATGTATAAGGGAAGATAACGGTACTTCTCGTCTTAGTCCTCGATGCAAATCGTCGAGGACACGGTCAGGGTTCTCTTTGATAGCTCCGACGCAGCCCGAGGATGTCCGCTCTGTGCCTTGGTGTCGCAAACGCCGGACGATATCCGAACATCCTCTGACCGACCTACAGAAAACGCTTCTCCGGCCTCTGATAAAATCCACCGTGTAGTCGAGGACGTCCGCTGAGCATTATCGGAATAAGACTTATGGGTAAATTGCAATCTACCTGCTTCCAAAGGGTCATTTACCTTTTTGCTTCTGCGTAATTCGCCGGCTGGGAGAGCGGTTGTTATTCGTGAGAAACGGTATTATCCGTATCGCTCGCGGATAAAAGATGACAATCTGCACGTAAAGCCACGTCCGAAATCTGCACTAGTGAAGCCGCACGAAGCTCCGCAGGTGCTTTGGGACGTTTTTGATGGGCTGTGTCCTCCTGACCACTTGAGCCGCCAGACAGGCCAAAGTGGTGTACTTAACGGGGTTTAAGGCAGCGTAATCTCGCGCTTGGAGCAAGTGCTTCAAGGTCTTCCGCCGGTAGTTGACGGCGTCCAGGTGAGCACCTGCCTCTAATAGAAGATGCATAAGGCTGAGATTATTGGAGCTCTGCGCCGCCAAATGGAGCGCGGTGTTCCCGTGGATGTCGCCACTCGTCACGTCCGCGCCGGATCTCAGGAGAGCCGCTGTCAGATGATCCGATGGAAACTTGCAGGCAGGGTATCTTCCCATTAGAGCTTGGTGAGCGTTGACCGATAACTGGAGCACGTCTCTGCCCTATTAAACAATTAAAATTGAATAATTAGATCGGAATTGTTCGATGCCCTTGCGGAACGAGCTCGACCTTATTTATATTTTTAGTGTTTCTTCTACTGTAACATCGTTCTTACATCGGTTAAGGGGGAATGGTACGTCATTTTCTCTCTGTGCGTTTTCACCCCTGCGAGAGCTGAAAGCGGGGACACTTCGCACCTAAAAATGTCTATACAGGAAGTACTGTGAATAATTTAAATTGACGACATCATAGCCTTCCAAAAATACAGCTTTCCCTCCTGGACCAGATTTTTAAATTATTTGTCAGGAAAAGTATAATAATGAATAGAAACCCATACTGGCAACCCACGGATCTGTCATGGCGGTCGAACACGGCCTATGTCGTTACTTGTTCAACGCTTACGGTGCTGTTAAACAGAACCACTAATAAAAATCAAACTGTGAACGAGGACATTTCCCTCGCATTAAACTTGAGCAAATTTACGCCACAAGCGCTGATAGTCGTCGTGACGTCATGCGCTATAGAAGATGCGCAGTGGACGACTGGTAGAAACAGCTAGCTACATGACCGTATTTATCAGGGTCCGTGTAGAATTTTCTATTCGATGCAACACGTATACGCGTCACAAAAACGCACAACTTATAAATGTCGAGTTCTTTTCTTGTGTAGTACAATAGATGTTTTTTTTTTAATGGATTTCTTATTAACAAATCAATTGCTTTACGTGAAGTATGACTTTTTTTTTAGACCCGACGCCCGATAACTAATGCTCGAAGTTTCTGAAATAAGGCTGCTTGACATCAAAATTGCGGTACCGTTACTTCCACGGCATGCTACAGAAACGGCGCTTACTTAACACGTGTTGCCACTACTTGCCGTTACGTGGCAGCACGGTCAACTCGGGCTTTTTTTTAATTGTACCATTCCCTTTTAAAGTGAAGTGAAACACATCGAGGAACTTGATCGACGTCGATAAAGAAGATTTTCCTAAATACCTACGTTGCCAACGTCCGTTTTTATACTGACAGCTGTGTCGAATTATATTGGGTATTGCACTAAATGGCATACTCCATCTGTCGTTTTCGTACAATAATTATAAAGAAATCGAAATAAAACTCCAGAAATCCTCTGAATTCAGGCTTTCTGAGGCCCTAATTGGCTGCAAAGGGACCCCCTACGCCATCTGTGATTTCCAGGTCAATTCAATTTTAACTCCGAGACCTCGCATTTCCATCGTTTTGGCATAGAAGCGCATAAAACATTTTTTTTGCCTTTATCCCGTACAAATGCGAGTTTATCGATTACCAGAGTGTTCTAAATTGTCATAAAATACTGACCTTTTCGTTTCTCATATCAGAGTCTTCGATAATTGTATATTGATCGAAATATGAGAGCTCAACGCCATTTTGGTTCTGATCTGGGCTAAGTTGAAAAATATTTTCCAAAAATTCAAATTTTGAATGTGTCAGGACAATTCTTAGATGATCACGAGTCATGTTTCAAAGTTTCAGACAGTTTGGTCCAATACCCTAAAAAAAAAGTGTTTTATTCGAGCCGCCTGATTTAAGGGGGGTTTCACTTCACCATAATTGCTTGGAATTTATAACTCGAGGACGTTGTCCGAACATATTTCATTTGAATTATTTCATGTCAGTTACGAGCAATGTTTAATTCCCCCTACTTATTTACTCGTCAGCATTTTGATGGCATATAACAGACGAAATAAATATAAAACAAAAATTGTGCATGAGAGTAAGAAAAAGTCTGTCAATTGTCTAGGAGTCGATTTATTGTCCTATGGCGAATACGAATGTTTTCCTTATGGATCTGCTATCAGTGTATGATGAAAAGACATTCGTGCCTGCCGGTATATAAAATATCTCACGACTTTATGTGTCGTATGCTGATTTTTTTAGTCGTCAATTTGAAATTCGTCTATTCATGTAAGATACTTCACTAAGACTTGATACCATCAACCTCGATTACAATTGTTTTTGCGTTTGCTTTTACGTACGAATAGATAATCAAGAATCAATTGATGTTGGTGAAACCGTTCATAAGTGTACCTAGCTGTTATTCTACCATGAAAGCATGATTTTGCTTTCACCTTTTATTCTTTTTGTGAAGTTATGGTTGTTAAGAATTCAGTAAAGTCAGGTCGGCCATATTTAATTTTGACGTCAGAGACAAGAAAATCGCGTAAAATTCCCAACCGATATTTGGCTACATTTTTTCACGTTTTCGTCGAATTGTGGGAGCTGTAAGAATCAGTGGATGCATAAAATTTGTCAAACGGTCCGTGTTTGCGTTGACATTATGTTCATTGTCGAATTATCACCTCGGAATCCTAGTCTTCTCACTGGGCCAATTTTCAGCGAGTGATATCTCATTTCGCAGTGCATGATTCGTCATAAACTGATCTACTGACATTTTTCGTGAGTATTTAGTTTCTTCGTATCGTTGCCAACGTCTTCGTTGGCAAATGTTATTCGTTTCGTTGAATACCAATTGGGAAGTTTACGCAAGTTCCTCGCCTCTGGAACGTCTCAAAATTAAATATTTGATGCCGTACATGATGTTCAGTAACTTTGATATATTTTTTACTTATATCCAACGGAACTGCAGAGGACAAATTAAATTCGATTTTTCAATTATAAATGTAATACTTTTACAATTTCTAAATGGTTTCAAAGTAACGCAATTTAGAACATATTCAATAAAGTATAAATGTACATTTTTTATTTCGATATTCATCTATTCAATATTTGAATATGTGGATGGTAGCCATGAATGCGATCCCATTAAGGTAATATGAAAGTGACGTTTGATAGGTGCATGAAATTTTTCTTCAAACTGGGCGTATAGAATTCTTTGAAATTTTACCATGTGAATATAGAGGTCCTAAAAAAGGCCTTGATACCTATGAAATGTCATTTTTCTAAAAAATGTATAATCTTTTAATTTTATGGATGTTAAGGTCTTTTTATTCACGGAAAAAAGTTTCAAACGATTCGGTTCACCCAGTTCGGAAAAAAGTTCCATAAACCACTAACCCCGCGCACACCATTTTCATATTATCTTAAAGTATTATAGTGCTACTTGGTTGAGGAGCTTGATTAAGCTCTAGACGTGAAAAATAACGCCGTGTCCGAAAATTTCTGGCGAGCATTCGGCTACATATGACACTTTTTGTCAAGTCAATGGTACCATAGTAATCAGTGCATGAAATATGTCAGTTTGTGGGCCATCGTCATGTTTATTGCTGGATTAAGGTGATATGAATGGCGCCAAGAAATTTAATCGACGTCAATAAAATAAAATTCAACTATACCCTTTTTGATGGTTACGCCATATTGGATGCTCAAGTGGTAACATAAGTTGGCGCGTCACGTTGCCGACATTTATATTTATGTTGGTCTGTTACACTCTTAAAAAATCGTAAAACATCATAAACGAGCATGGATGACGCCATGTTGGTTCGAGTCCACGATAAATAAAATATGGTTTGTTAAAAAATAAAATTTCATGAGTTTCAGGACCTACTTTATGACCTACATATCACATACATCTACATATTCATGTTATAAAATTTGAAAGGAATCGCTACACCCAATTCGGGGAATATTTTCACGAACGATTTGACCCTTCAGACCCTTTTCTATCACCTTAAGAGGTTATGAAAGTGGCATCCGAAGACTCAATCGTTCATGAAACTTTTCTCCAAACTAGATGTGCTGAATCGTTTCAAACTTTACAGCGTGAATGTGCAAGCTATAAGGCCCTGACACCCGTGAAATTACGTTTTTTTATAGCACATTTTAAAAATATCTATTAACAAATTATAAAAAAAAATTCAATTTTAAGAGTTTCTGAACCTTCCTTACACCCTCCATATTTATGATGTAATGTTTGAATCGATTCAGTACACCCAGTTTGGAGAAAAGTTTCACGAACGAGACCTCTTTGACGCCACTTTCATATCACCTTAATGCCTCGGGATTGTATAGCCGCGGAGTCCTCCTGAACTAGTCAGACGTTACACAGAGTACCACGCGTTAACTCATCGAGAAAAGCCAATCGGAACTGCGCTTGACTCCAAGCACCGGTTTCGCCGCAATTCTGATTGGTATTGCGACCTTGAGACGTTCTCAGACTCCAGCCTAAATCAGTCGTTAGCCGTGATAAGCAGTCAGTGATTCTTCGTTTTTTAGTGCATCATCCGTCATTAACTGTCCAGCTGTCGCATTTCGTAAATATCTAGTTTAATCGTGCCTTGGTCTTCATCGTTTGTATAATTTATTTCGTAGAATGCCCATCAGAAATTTCACGCGATTCGAGCACTTCTAATGTTATCAATAATTGTTTTGACTTTACGGAGTCCTTCATTGGCTAACCTAAAACCATAGCTTATGCGCTACTGGCCAATTGCAAAGGCACTATTAAGGTGAAGTGAAACCCCCTTCAAATCAGTCGATTCGATTACAACACTTTTTTTTAAGGGTATTGGACCAAACTGTCCGAAACTTTGACACATGACTTCGTGATCATCTAAGAATTGTCCTGACACATTCAAAATTTGGATTTTTGGACAAAATTTTTTAACTTAGCCCAAACCAGAACCAAAATGGCGTCGAGCTCTCATATTTCGATCAATATACAATTATCGAAGGCTCTCATATGAGAAACGAAAGGGTCAGGACAATTGTACGACAATTTAGAACACTCTGGTAATCGATAAACTCGCACTTGAACGAGATAAAGGTAAAAAAGTGTTGTATGCGCTTCTATGCTAAAGCGATGAGAATACGAGGTCTTGTCGTGAAAATGTAAGTCACCTGAAAATCACAGATGGCGCAGGGGGTCCCTCTGCAATCAATTGGGACCCCAGAAAGCACGAAGCCAGAGGATTTCTGGAGTTTTACTTCGATTTCTTTATAATTATTGTACGAAAACGAAAGGTGGAGTATGCTATTTGATACAATACCCAACATAATTCGACACAGCTGTCAATATAAAAACGAACGTCAACGTAGGTATTTAGAAAAATCTTCTTTATCGACGTCGATCAAGTTCCTTGACGTGTTTCACTTCACCTTAAAGTCCGCGCACATTATGCCGGGGCGGATCGCAACGCATCGCATTGCATTGCAAAAATCCGCACGGGATCGATTTCATAGTTTTTATGTGGAGTATTGTATATTACAGACGGGGCACATCGACGAATCGCTTGCTAGGTAGATTTTTTCGCGGACCCGCTGCGACTCGCTCCACTCCGTCAAAGTGTGCGACGAATCTGCGCAAAAGCTTACGCAACACGAAACGTGTATTGCACTGGGGCGTGAGCTGTAAACTTGCGGATAACTATCATTAACCGTGTAATTACCGTTGGTATATAGGCGATTTGAAAATTTGCTCATAATATACCGTTATCACATACAGGCTCCCGTCAATTCTTATCGACTTATCGATTTTTTCTCATCTTCGAGTAAATCTTCAAAAAGATTGGAAATTCTCCAAATAACTTTCTTTTCAAGCAAATATTGCAATACCATATACTATGTTTTTTTCTAGTTCTCTTTTATCCATTTCTTCGTCGAAAAGAATTTTAAATAAATAAAGTTCTTCGTCGTAACTATCCCTTTCGGAAAACGTCCGGATGCATGCAGGAGTCAATTGACAACTAAAACGAAAATTATATGTTTTAATGTGAGGCGGTCCGGCCCGACCCGTCTTTAATGTGCGCTCCCGCATTTTTGCAGGGCGATGCCCTGCGCCCCACTCCGGCTATAATGCCTTTAGCCTTTAGAAATCACCGTCATAATGATTGCGGCATTCAGCAGTTAACTTATTTTGCAATGTTAATGTTTCTTCGCGAAATATTGTTAGCAGACTGTTGCGTACATACATCATGACACATTAGATTCAACCACATGTTCAATGATCGGATTTCTCAAATTCTCAGGATTTCAGCCCCAATGTCGAAAACAACTTTCCTTCGCGTTTCTTTATCGCTATACAACGGTCGTAGTAATTTATTTTAAACGTTGAACCGAGCGACATGTATTGCTTCACGCTCACCTGTTTAATTCATTTTCAAAAAACCCTTGGATTTGTTAAAGTTCCGGTTTCAAATGGTCAAACCCTAATAGACCCATAAAAAGGTTGACTCCAAGGCGTCCGAGTATTCGACTACCTAGTGGTACTTTATATTTTCCGTGCCCGGGCAACTCTTGTCGATCTTGGACGACCCCATGTGCGAGTCACCTGGAACCCTCAAAGACGCGGCAAAGGGCGGCACCTAAGAATTTGGCACGTGCAAGTGAGTTAACCAATCGGCATTGGAGGAATCCTTCCTGTACATTTTTTTCGGGATTTTTTCCGGAGAAAACTCAAGTATTTTCAGAATTTCCAACATTACTCCTCCCACACGATTCTCTGATTTGAGAATCTCAATTTTGCCAATCTCCCACTGCGAGGGAGGCACGGCGGACACTACCTTCAAGAACATTGCGATCCTCGAAGAGCGTCACTTGGTTCGCTACTTTCAATCACTCGACTTGGCTTGCACATTTTAACCAGTCGACTTGATTCACTAACTGCAACCAGTCAACTTCATTCAAAATTCTCAACAAGAGAACGTCGCATACAGATTTCAACAAGAAATCACCCGACCATAAGAGCAGCTTCGCTCGGGTTTACGTTCATACAAAAAACAACCGTACAAAATTAAGTTGGCGTTCGGTCGTCGCGTTATCGTCGTGTTCGCGAATTTAATTGCAAATCGCGAGGTCCCAGATTTACGCCCTGAGGACGGCAACGATCGCTCACGTTGACGACACGACGAAACACAGACCCTAACTTCGTTATTACGAGACATTGAATTAGCTTGTCCAATGCTTACGTGTAGGCCCCGTGCGTTTATTTTGACGAGCTCGTAGATCTCTTTGTGCAGCTCTGTGTATTCTATTGTGCCTGCAGGTGGAGTCTCGCGAGTTAAAAGACTAGCCAGGTGTAACGTCACCACCAGAACTCGGTTTAAGTACGTGAGGTCGCGTTCGCAAGGTGGCATCTTGTCCAGCATTTGCTTCCCTAGGCGAACTTCGAGGACCTAGTGAAACATCAAAAGTAACTTGAAACGGCAATGCATGGAACACGTCGCGATTAACACGTTGACTTCCACGTCACCCATATTCGGGTGACATACCAGTCAAATAAAATGCGCCTGGCAGTCAACGTGTTAAGAGTCAAAACTATTAGAATTACCGCTTTTTTGAAGACTTTCATGAGCTCTTCTCGCTGTAGCGACGGAACACGGCGCCCTCTACTCGACTGCGTGTGTTCCTCACCTATCATAAAACTAAAGAGCTCCGTGAAGCTGAACAGAGAGCTCTGCGTCATAGGATTCAGCCGCTCGAGCATACTCTGTTGAATATCCAGGGCATGATTCCAAAGGTCAATGCATCGGCTGAACTTGCCGGCATCCGCGTACACGGCTCCCCGATATCGGATGTAGTAGCTAGTATCCGGATGCGCCGGTCCTAGGATTCTCTCTCGGATGACCAGAGCTTGCATCCGCATCTCGTCAGGATCGGTCAGCAGCTCATCCAGTGCCTCGAAGTCGCAAATCTCGCGGGCGTAATCGTAGGCTGCTATCGCAGGAGGTGGTGGTGGTTTCGGCATCACAGGGCCTTCTCCTCTGTACCTAAAGCAACGGAGATGCGAAGATTAGACAAAAACAGAATTAATGTCAACGGAAACATCGGTAACTCAGCTAGGGGTCTTTTAGCAGTGCTTGAAATGTTTAGTTAGGCCCGAAAACTTGCCAGAAAAGAGCAAAGACGTGGATTCGAGTTCCAATAAATGATTCTTTCGTCATGAAAATACGGTTTGAACCTGAATGTGGAACTCATATTGTTATCGCAGAAAGTCGAAAGCTCACCTCTCTTCCATGGCTCGTTTCCAGAACTCCAGAGCCCCGATTATGTCCCTCTTCTTGTCAACATATGTGGCTCCGAGAAGTTCTAGCGCATCTATTCGTTCCTTCCTACTCACCAGATGTGTCATTCCTATGAGATGTTCCACTATATGGGTGTTACCTGGAAAAACAGTCTTTGGTTAAGTCGGATAGTTAAGAACCCGGTTCTTTTGGAAAAAAAAAAAGAACAGTGGATCAAGTTTTATTGAAGAAAAAAAAACCAAAAGGACTCGAGTTTCTCGGGTTATTTGAAAGATTGATTTTTCCCAATTGCAATACATAAGTATTTTAAAGTATGTATAATTGTACATAGTTGAAAGCAGGTAATAAGGAAATTAAAGTTACTACGATCATACGCACAGACATGTCTAGTAGCTGTGGTGTACTAAATTATCTTTATCATGCCAGCAAATTCGCAATATCGAAAGAAAACAAAAATTGCTTAAAGCGTCCGTTTTAGAAGCATTGTCGCCGAAGTATCGCGCCCTGTTTTTATTGACATATCGGTCTTTGAGCGAACATTGTAAAACCACTCACCGTGTAGCTATTGTTCGGCACACACCCATACTAAATTAATTCGTATGTTAACGTGCACATGACACGTATGTCGTGTATAAATAATACTATCTATTGTCTAAATAATACGTTTTATTTTTCCGGTCAATCACACGCGAATTTTGCACTCAAAGAAATGTTTGGAACCACGGAATCCTTAGTAACAAAGCAAAGAAAGCAAAGCTATACATCACCGATATGAACAGTGTTCCATGCGCGATCGAATAATATTTCATAGAACACTCATGCACCACAAGAAGTACAATATCCATTCTGTGTCTAACACATAACCCTACATAGTAGTACAATATTAAATTAGGCCCATGACAACGTTTCTACGTTCGAAGGCCTATTTTCTTATTTAAAACTTTACGTAACCCACCTAAAAACGAAACAGGTTAACGTGCACATGACACGTATGTCGTGTATAAATAATAATATCTACTGTCTAAATAATACGTATTTTTTTCCGGCCAATCACACGCGAATTTTGCACTCAAAGAAATGTTTGGAATCACGGAATCCTTAGTAACAAAGCAAAGAAAGCAAAGCTATACATCACCGATATGAACCGTGTTCCATGCGCGATCGAATAATATTTCATAGAACACTCATGCACCACACGAAGTACAATATCCATTCTGTGTCTACCACATAACCCTACATAGTCGTGCAATATTAAATTTGGCCCATGACAACGTTTTTACGTTCGAAGGCCTATTTTCTTATTTAAAACTTTACGTAACCCACCTAAAAACGAAACAGTCCCTTTTGAGTGTTTTACGATTCTCAGAAACCTTCCTGGTTAGGCCGTCTCTAATATTCGTCGCTGAATCGTTTAGGCTTTTTTTATACCGTTAACACGTACGCACGGCATGTTTTTTTCATTTCCACGGCGACCAGAAATTTTCCGTTTTTGACCAACAGCTCTGTATAGCTTACGACCGATGACGAGACCAACTACTTAATTTTTAACCGCTCTTTTGTATGTTAGTCAGCCAATCGTTATTAACGAAATTGATCTCCTCCTCCGAAAATGTAACGCAACAGAGGAGGAATCTTGAACGTTTTTTGGAATTTATTTTCTCGTCAGCGTTCACCTTCGCTTCTGCTCTACTTTTTTTTTATTCACGCGTGAATGAGTGGCAGAGCTCACCCCAAGTCACTCGCCGAATTACTATTAAAATAAATTAAAAGTTTCTTGTTGTTCGAGACAAGTCTCATTCAATTTCGGGTGTACTCTGCCACTTGAGCAGTTATATGAACATTCCATTGTGCAGTTCTGTCTGCAAAAACAATCGGGATTCCTATAACAACTGTCGAGCAAACAAACAGGACAAATAAAAGATACGAAATCCTTCCCCGTGTTTTTGTCTCAATTTTCGAAAGTACATCTTATGTTAGATATAAAGATTCCAAAAAATGTTATATCTTTCAAGGTATACGATCTCATCATTACATTGCACGTTTTGCGCCCAAAATGGAATGCCACTAATTTTCTGCAGAAAACCATCAATTTTCCACGATGCGTCCAATGATTCAGAAATCCAAGAACAGTCACCTGTTGCCGCGGCAGTGAGAAGTGGTGTCATCCCGTAGGAATCCACGTCCAATCTCGCCCCATGCTCAACGAGGGCTTTGAGGATCTCTAGGGAGCCGCTTTCGGCGCAGTCGTGAAGGGCCGTGTTTCCCTTGATGGACTTCCTGTTGGTATCCGCTTTTAGGGACAGTAGGAACTTGGCAATTGTAACGTGACCTCTGTAGCAGGCAATCATCAAGCAAGTGTGGCCATGCCTGTTGGCAACCTCGATATCTGGAAGAAGACGAGCAATTAGCATACAGTTTTACCTCGAAACGTGTGGTCTCCCTACTGCAAGATTCTCAAGTGCCGTAGAATGCAACACCCTATTTAAGTCGTTTATTAGAAGCAGCAGCTCAGTTTATAAAATGTCAAATTAATGAAACAATTTTCCACACCAATGAAGATATGAAGAATATAAGATTTCTTAAGTTTCAAGCTGTTGCGTACATACACCCTGACACATTAGATTCAACCACATGTTTGATAATCGGATTTCGCAAATTCTCAGGATTTCAGCCCCAATGCCGAGAACAACTTTCCTTCGCGTTTCTTTATCGCTTTACAACGGTCGTAGTAATTTATTTTAAACGTCGAACCGAGGGACGTATATTGCTTCACGCTCACGGTTTCATTTATTCTCAAAAAAACCCTTGGATTTGATAAATTTCCGGTTCCAAATGATCCAACACTAATAAACCCTTAAAAAGATTGACTCCAAGGCGCCCAAGTGTTCGACTACCTAGTGGTACTTGGAATTTTCCGTGCCTGGCCAACTCTTGTCGATCTCGAACGACCCCATGTGCGAGTCACCTGGGACACTCAAGGACGAAGTAAAGGACGGCACCTAAAAATTTGGCACGTCCAAGGGAGTTAACCAATCGGCATTGGAGGAATCCCTCCTTTACATTTTTTGGGGGTTATTTTCCGGAGAAAACTCAAGTAATTTCAGAATTTCCAACATTACTCCTCCCACACGATTCTCTGATTCGAGAATCTCAAATTTGTTAAACTCCCACTCTGCGAGGGAGGCATGCGGACGCTACCTTCGTGAGCTTTGCGATCCTCGAAGAGCGACACTTGATTCACTACTTTCAATCGGTCGACTTGGTTCCCACAGTTTAACCAGTCGACTTGATTCACTAACTTCAACCAGTCAATTCTCAACAAGAGAATATCGCACACGGATTTCAACAGAAATCACCCGACCATAAGAGCAGCTTAGCTCAGGTCCATGTTCATTTTAAAACCAGCCGTGCAATATTAAGTTGGCGTACGGTCGTCGCGTTATCTTCGTGTTCGCGAGTTTAATTGCAAATCGCGAGGTCCCGGATTTATGCCCCGAGGACAGCAACAAACGCTCACGTGGACGACGCGACGGTACACAAGCAGTTACTTCTTGTACCCGAGAAGGGGGTGGATTTTGGCACATACGGGATAGAGATTTAAATTTAGGAATACGATATTCGACGAGCACATAATTCGCTGGTAAATTTGATGTTCTTGTTTTTATCTTATTGCATTGCTTGCGGATAGAATGCGCTACCTTAACGTCAAGCTAACACGATCGCAGTGAAAATTGAATTTTTGGAAAAAAAATAGTCGATGTCGATAACATTGCTTTGTTTGGAGTGAATCAAAGGGATCTTAATTTCGGGTGGAGTGGGTGCCTAATTTTGAATGCATAAGAATTTTAGGGTATAATACTAAAAATATAATAAAATAAAACTAACAATGCAAATATAGTAAATTATTTATTTGTCGTAAATTCAAATGACGTTCAAAGAACTGAGAATCAACTTAATGACATAATACGATACATTAAAAATTAAAAGAATAAAAATTAAAATCTTAATATTTTATTCAAGACATTTGCGCAATTAGCCTTCTTTTCAAATCCTGTAGACTTAGGTACTTCATATACCTTATGGGTCTTAAGATATCCCATTTCGTTATTACGCCCCGCTACCCCTGATTTTTTCATGCCTTCTGGCTTCCATTGTCTTCGTTTCGTGACCTTCAAAAAATTTTTTTAAATTGCAAAGCGAATTTTTCAAAGTAATCCGAATTAAAATAAATAACTAACTCCAATTAAAGCAATACCTAATTTCGGGTATTGTAACGTCTGGAGACGGAGAGGGAAATGATTCGTATACAGGAGGGAAGGCCAGACCTAGCTCCCACGACTGCTGTATAATCGAATGAATAGATAGGATTATTCGCGTACGGAAGGGGGGAAAGACCTAGCCCCCGCGCTTTCCTTGCAATTGAGGAAATGAAAGAAAAGAGAAAAATATTCGAATATTGAAGGGAAGGCGAGACCTAGCCCCCGTGCCTTCTGTATATTCAAAGGAATTAAGAATAGGAATCTTGTGGACCCCTCACCGAGTCTTACGCGGACTTATCGATATGGGTGGAGGTGTAGGTCGTGAAAAAAGAGAAAAATAGGAGCTCGTTTTACTTGGTTTATTGTGTAAAAGGAGATCGTGAGAATATTCATGTGCGCGCGTGTGTGTGTGTGATGAGAGTATTTTCTAAATACCTTAAACCCTTCTTCGAAGCGATGTAGGCTCCTCGAACAAAATTTTAGACTAGAGAATGACCAAAATTTAAGAATTAAGATGGATAAAATTAAGCAAGATTTAGCTTCACAGATTTTCTCAGAATCGGCTAAGGATATTCAAGAAATTTTTCTAAGCGAATTGTCTAAGAATTTTATCTAAGAATTACCAAGAAATTTTGTTAAGAATTTGTCGCTCGCTGCTTAAACACCAGCTTTTATACTATTGCCACCCCCGACGCTTGAGTCCCTAAATTCGGTGAGGGTAAAAATTCAAATTCCTATTGAGAAAATTTGAGGTGGTGGGAATTGGAAAAATTACTCATTGGAAAAAATGAGTGAGAGTGGAGTTGGAGAATCTTTTATTGGGAAAGAAGTTAGAAAAATGGGACTTCTGGGATGAGTGGGATTTGGAAGTTTCTAATTGGAGGGTTTAGCTTGGAGTAGGGAAATTTGGGAGAAAATGTTATTAGAAGAGGGAGATTGACTTTCTTTTTCTAGGAAGACTAATAAATATTATGATTTGAGCCGAATTTATGGGCTCGCAGGTGCAAGGGTGGTTCGGTTATCGCGGGGGTCCCGTTTTCCTATCTATTTTACGAGGCTTAAGGTGAAGTGAAACCCCTATCAAATCAGTCAATTCGAATACAACACTTTTTTTAAAGGGTATTAGACCATACTGTCCGAAACTTTGACACATCACTCCTGATCATCTAAGAATTGTCCTGACGCGTTCAAAATTTGGATTTTTTAACAAAATTTTTTAACTCAGCCCAGACCAGAACCAAAATGGCGTCGAGCCCTCATATTTCAATGGATTTTCAATTATCAAAGGCTCTAATATGAGAATCGAAAGGGTCAGGACAATTTTACGACAATTTAGAACACTCTGGTAATCGATAAACTCGCATTTGAACGGAATAAAAGCAAAAAAGTGTTGTATGCGCTTCTATGCTAAAACGATGGTAATACGAGGTCTCGGAGTGAAAATTTAATTGACCTGGAAATCATAGATGGCGCAGAGGGTCCCTCCGCAGTCAATTAGGGCCCCAGAAAGCATGAATCCAGAGGATTTCTGGAGTTTTACTTCGATTTCTTTATAATTATTGTACGAAAACGACAGGTGGAATATGCCATGTAGTACTATACACAATATAATTCGACCCAGCTGTCAATATAAAAACGGACGTCGGCAACGTAGGCATTTAGAACAATCTTCTTTATCGACGTTGATCAAGTTCCTTGACTTGTTTCACTTCACCTTAAGTTGGCGGAAAGGGGCCCACACGGAAGGATCGATAATGTTGAATAAATCGATTAAATTGTTAACAGGTCACTTATTGAATTTTTAATTTTTTTTTAAGCATAAACCGTTGAATACCTATTAATGGAAGGTCGCATCAAACAGGTCGGGGATTTTGATGAAATTTATGGATGTTTATCAACGTATAAAAAAAGAAGTATTCGACCATTTATTCGACTGGACTGTACTTTCGACCGTAATTGAACGTGTATTCATATTCGTATCCTCGCAAACTTATTCTGATGTTATTTAATAAGTCACTTTATCAATATTTGTTTTCAATAGTTCCGACATTAACACTAGGTTTGTGGGCGTTTTTTATATACCTGTTTCTACGAGCACCCGTCAAATTGATGGGTAAACAAAAACACGCATTTTCTTTAAAAAATCGATTTATTCAAATTAAGTCTGTATTAAACAACCCTAGGCTTTACGTATAAATAAATTATTAATAAGTAAAAAGTCCTTTTTTAAAAATTATCACGGAAATGATTGGAATGCTCGTCCTCTCATCCTCGGAGTCAGAACTAGAAAGAATGCGCATCCTTTTCTTGCTACGACACCCTTTCAAGAAGTTTTCCTCTTCACTATCCGAGGATCCTTCTATCTCTACACTTTCAATGCAAACTTTCACTCTCATCTTCGCCTTACACTCACTGCAACGAAGCAAATATATATGGATTGTTTATGAAATTAGCTAGTCCGTCAATTTGACGGGTTTCGTAGAGATAGGTATACTACATACAGATTTTAATAATTTGAAGGCTTAGGAAAAAATAATTGCGTTTACAAATTCTTTGGATGAAATGATTAATTTACGATACAAAAATGGTTAAAATTAATGCTATGGTTTTTTCGGTATTTCTTTTTGAAGTTTGAATTCCGTCAAACTGACGGGTCCCGTAAACCTAGTGTTAAAAAAGAAATAGTTTATCGAATCCTGACAATTCAAACCACGAACAAGCCGTACTGGCTAGAAGTAGCTATTGTAGGCTAGACCTAAGCCATACGAAGCGTTATATATCTGATCAGCCTCTGATCAGACCGTCTACTCAGGATCCGATTTGAGATTAAACGAGCTCGTGAGCGCCTGGCCAGTTCCCTCAAATTTTTCCACATAGGAGTCGTTCAATAATCGACAGGAAAGAACACATGTGGGTATTGTATTTTATGACCACCTTAACAGTAATAAATACATTACCGAATGATACTTCCTGTATGCATTGACGTTCGGTGTTACATTTGCGAACGTTACCATATGCACTTGCTAACAAGGAAGGTATCCCAGGTTGATCTCTCCGATTTGATTTCTTTTATAATATGTTATAGTAGACTAAAAACTAAGCGACGCGTATTTTTTTTATCTGCCATTAAACACTTTAAGGGGGTGAAGCCACCATCCAAAGTAAGGCATGTCAAGGAGCGATTTGGCAGTTTCACCCGGAAGAACATAATATTTTTTAACTAATCCACCTGGAAAAGCATTCTCATAACGAAAAATGAAAAATATAATTTTCGCAATTAAAAAAAAAAAATTAACCGGTGAACCACCCCTCACAGGCCTTACTTTGAATGGTGGTTTCACCCCCTTAAAGTTCTTAATAGCAGATAAAAAACAATACGTGTCGCTTAGTTTTTAGTCTACTATAACATATTATAAAAGAAATCAAATCGGAGAGATCGACCTAGGATACCTTCCTTGTGATACCTGTTACTTCAATTGACTAGTTCATGCCTTAACGATTGTAAACATGACTGTCGTATTGAAATTGCAATCATTCGTTGTAATAATATATATTTGAATTAAATTGTTAATTTTACTTTATATTTTATTTTACTATTTAAATACTACTATTTAAATACTTTAATTAAATTGTTAATTTTAAATTTTTGGCAGCCCAATAATAACTTTGCAGCACTACCGTCTTTATATTTACCTGCGATTGCTGCCATGGTTAACACAATTGTAGGAATGATAAGAATTGTTTTCTCTGCGGATAGGACCCACATAAAGACTAGATTGCGTAAATTCTAGGATGTGCTTCGCGTGTCCGAAATACCGACACCCCCACACCTAAGTTGAACGTTCCGCTTAACCCTGTCGTTACCTTGGGCGAGATATCTCGCGACCCAATACTGGCCGATTAACGCTTTTGACGAGATATCTCGCGACCCGATACTGGCCGATCAACGCTTTTGACGAGATATCTCGCGATCCGGTAGTAGCGGATTAACGCTTTTGACGATAATCTAGCTTTCTAGCACCAATATTTTGACATTCTAGATGAATGCTCAAGACATACCATAAGCGACATAAAAACTCAAAGGCAGAACACAAAATAATTTGTCTAGAATGTCAAAATATTAGTGCTAGGAAGCTAGATTATCGTCAAAAGCGTTAATCCGCTACTACCGGATCGCGAGATATCTCGTCAAAAGCGTTGATCGGCTACTACCGGGTCGCGAGATATCTCGTCAAAAGCGTTGATCGGCTACAACCGGATCGCGAGATATCTCGTCAAAAGCGTTGATCAGCCAGTATCGGGTCACGAGATATCTCGTCAAAAGCGTTAATTGGCCAGTATTGGGTCGCGAGATATCTCGTCCAAGGTAACGAAAGAGTAAAATTCGACAATACCGTAGGGACCCCAAAACGCGAACGAAGAATCCGAAAATCGCAGAAAAGGTGCATCACGAGGCAACAATTTTAACTATATTACTGAATCGATCTAGTCGATCGTGGGCTCGTTTTAAAGATAAAATGTTAACGTGTATTCATATGAGAGGAAATTTCGATAAAGCATTTTCTTCCGAATGAAAAGTGCTTCCAAATTACGTTGTTGCATTTTTTATATGAAAATGACTACTTATCGGAAATCGCTCTCACGTAAACCACGTACATTCTTTACCGTTAAAACAACCACTTGATCTTCTAAATCGATTCAGAAATACGTTCGCAATCGTCGTCCCGGCGAAGCACTGGGAATTCCTGGAGTAGTAAGCGCCCTTCATTGCATTCATGCGAGATGACAGACATTTAAAATAAGTGTTCGCAACTGTATACCTGCACCGTGCTCCACCAGAAACTTGACGATTGCAACATGACCATCGAAACAGGCCGCTCGGAGAGGTGTAGACTTCGTCTTGGTGGTGGAGTTTACCTTGGCGCCGCTCTTCACCAACAGTTTTACCAAGGCGATGTGGCCAGCTGCAGCTGCGCACCACAGGGGAGGCGCTCCTTCTATCGTCTCCCCGTCGAAGACAACTAAAAGGGAAAGACGAATGCCGAATAAGAAACACGAAGAACGATCGAGGCAAAAATATTTTACACGGCAAGCTAACAAGGAAAGATACTTTGGTGTCCCCCTCCGATTTGACTCAACCTAAGACAAAGTGTTCCTCGTGGCATGCATATAAAAATACACATTGGGCTTTTTGTCGGACTATTTTGAAAGGGTAAACTATCCCATAATTCTTCTTGCTGAACCCCCAGGGTAGGGTAATTACTTACGTCTGTTAAGCTGGCACGACCACTACAGTACAATCAAATAAAATATACGGAAAAATTTGGTGCTCTTGTTACTAATTTGTTCTCCTATTAAGGTGAAGTGAAGCCCCCTTCAAATCAGTCGATTCTAATACAACACTTTTCTTTAAGGGTATTGGACCAAACTGTCCGAAACCTTGACACATCACTCCTCAACATATAAGAATTGTCCTGACACATTCAAAATTTGGATTTAAAAAAAAAATTGTTTAACTCAGCCCAGACCAGAACCAAAATGGCGTCGAGCTCTAATATTTCGATCAATATACAATTATCGAAGACTCGGATATGAAAATCGAAAGGGTCAGGACAATTTTACGACAATTTAGAACACTCTGGTAGTCGATAAAGTCGTCTTTGAACGGGATAAAGGCAAAAAAAAAGTGTTGTACGCGCTTCGATGCTAAAACGATGGAAATACGAGGTCTCGAAGTGAAAATTGAATTGACCTGGAAATCACAGATGGCGCAGCGGGTCCCTCTGCAGTCAATTAGGGCCCCAGAAAACATGAATCCAGAGGATTTCTGGAGTTTTACTTCGATTTCTTGATATTTATTGTACGAAAACGACAGGTGGAGGATGCCATTTGGTACAATATCCAATATAATTCGACACAGCTGTCAATATAAAAACGAATGTCGGCAACATAGGTATTTAGAAAAATCTTCTTCATCGACCTCGATCAAGTTCCTCGACGTGTTTCACTTCACCTTAAAAATGTTGTAGCTCCAGTCGTTACAAAAAGAACGTGAGTAATGCCAGCTTAATATTTAACTTGTACGACCAGTTCTATTGAAATGAAAACAAATACTACAATTGAAAAAGTAAACACTTCAGAATTTGTTGCTATTTTGTATCTCCAAGAATTCATGAATCAGAATTCTTCAACTGTAATAGTTAATAAAATAACTTAGGTTATGCCAATTTATTATCAAGCTGACACAACCGGTTATAAAAATGAAAAAAAAACAACTACAATTTTTAAAAAGCATATGAAATTTTGTTACAAACTCGCAAGAAATTCGATTTTAGAACGAATCAAAAGAATAGTTTTCAAAGGGTAGTTTTACCCTTGAAAATTGTGTTTGCCATTAATAGCAATATATACTTCACCATTTACGTTCATGAGACTCATCTGAACATGAATTTATCGCTACATCGTATGTATTATAAACTCTCACTAAAGGTGATTTACCCCTGAAGTAACACTACGATAGGTTTCGGGTATGTTCTGATCTCTGCTCGTGTACGTGGTAATTTTTTTTAATGCGCATCGGAAAAAATTCGATTTTAAAACAAGCATCCGTATAATCGTTCCAAGGAATAGTTACCACCCTGAAGAAATTTTTATTTGCAAAAAAGCCGATACACGTATCATCTAATTTTCGTTTGTAACTTTTAGAACGAACCGAACACAAAAATTTAGTCCGTCGAACATCCATCCGGAACGCATCTGGAACCCGGTGTGCAGCTTTCTCAATTATTGTTAATAAAGTTTACCTGTATTTATTAAACACCCGAGCATCAAACTTGAGTGTTCAAACACTGCATAACCGAGCATCAAACTTGAGTGTTCAAACACTGCAAAACTGCCATATCACCTCCTTGCAGAGTTGGATTGGTTTCACCTCTTAAAACTCTTTTACAGCAGGTATAAAAAAATTGAATTCTATGAGATATGAAATATCAAAGGTAAAACCGAATCGGAGGGGGACACCGAAGTACCTTTCCTTGTAAGTAAATTAAGTAGGTAATATGTATTAATTTGAAGTATTAAACAGTATAAGTATCTAAACAGTAAAAGTATTAAATAGTATAAGTATCTAAACAGTAAAAGTATCTTCGTGAATACAGGCAAAAATTTAGCCTGAATAAGAAGTACAAGTCAACAGGGGCGTAATCAATTAAAATAGTGTAAAAGGCGTGGGGAAATTCGATCGATGTCGACGAAATTAAATTCTTGTATCGTCAGTGTCCACCCTTTTCACTAGTAATCTCATTTTGAATACTCCAGTGGTATCAAACTGGCCCGGCACGTTACCTACATTTATATTTATGCTGAGTGATTATAAAAAGATCAAAGTAAAAATTAAGAAATTCCCCAAATTCATGATATTTCATACTCATTACCGATTACGCACAATCCTGGTTCAATATACTAATTTACATCAGGGCCATCTATCACTTTTAGTGTGAATTAAATTTCGACTCTAGGTCACGTGAGCTGCGGAAGAAGTCAGCATTTCTCTTGCAATCGTTTATGGAACTGTCTTTCCACATTTTCCCATCTGATTTTGAAATATTCGACTACTATAATATTCCGAATTGCATTGTGGGAAGTGAATTTCTTCAGTCCTCATTTTTTCCTTTTTAATGCAGTGTATTGCTTTTTGTTATGTTGAAAGCATGGCACATAAAAAGAACATATATTTAGCTTTGCATCGCTGTGTATATATTTTTAAATAAAATAGTTTATCATTTGTCAAAGTGCTTTCGATTGTTAAAATGATGTTCAAGGCAAACTGACTATCGACAAGCGGGGCATGTTGATTGACAAAATCTTGACGTCGCGCTAGCTGTTAGTTTTTCTGTCATCTTCTGTGCTTTAAGTATATTCCAAATATTTATTGATTCACTGAACATAATGAGCTAAGCTTGGTGGGCTCTAAATTTATTGAAGGACATTAAAACGTCTAATGTAAAGTCCAAAGCGAAGCCGAACCAAACGTCAAAAGAAAAACCTAAAGGTAAGTGTGTAAAAAACGCCGAAGAAATTTAAACGGCAAGTCAAGACGGGACTGAGACATTGTTTAATGTGCGGTGAATTTTATTTTTTGAAGTTTCATCGAGAAATTTGTATAAAATTCATTCAATGCAGTAAGTGGGGATACGAAAAAAGGTTCGATACAGATCAATTGCCGTCTTTCTTGGGCACTTTTCGTGAGTCAGGAGGTCTCCTAAAAATTTCTGATTAGTATCTGTTTAACACTTCCAACACATTTGTGATTTTAGCAAGTACTAATTAAAGTAAGAAAGTATTTTGCTTAAGCAAGTCATTAAGTCGTAAGAGATTGTTAAAGCATCACAAATATTTATTATAAAGTATATAAAGATTAATTGTTGCGTATTTATAAATGTATATTTTGTTACTATTAATAATGAAAACCCATATTTTTAAATTTGCAACTTATTATTTTCAATTGTGTACCAATCTCGTGCGGATTTATATGCCGTGTCAATGTACCCCAACTAATAAGTCAAGTTGCCCTGTACCCGGTACCCGGAGGAAGATGACTAACCGCGCCAGTGGTCATAAATCACTTTTTCTGTAATTATTTTACAAAAGATTAAAGAACCTTGGACTGCAATTATTGTACTTTAATGTATACCCTACATTTCTATGTATATGTTCGAAAATTTTCATTATCTTCCTCACAATCAAGAGACTCGGTTAAGTTTGGCGCCAAGTACCAGGTACCTCACCAAGTGAAACCATGTACGACAGTAAAAGCGCGCGGCCGATCGTAGTCTCTTTACATTGGCCACCTTCGCTGTTATAGGTATGCAATGGGTGGCCGAATACGGCGGCTCGTGTTAGGTCGGGGATCGTTCACTCGGGAGCGGTGATAGCGATTACCCGAGGATGTCGATCGGACCGGGCCTCGTGGGTTTGTTTTTGGGGACCCGCTTCCAGATGGTTGAAACCAGCTAAAGACCTCGTCGAGCAAAGTAACAAAGATACTTTATTTTCGATGCCTCTTGGTTTACAGGAACGACTCGTAGACTCGGTCAACTCAAGGGGACTAGCGTTTGCCCAGAGTTACAGGTGCCTCGCACGCAGGTTACAGAATGGAGACAGTTCAAACTTCGATAGATCAGAGAGCGAGCCCTTCGGAGCGGGCCCTTTTATACTGACCTAGGATGTTCCTAGACGCGGAGGAGGATGCTTATTGGTGGGTTTTTAAGATTGAGGAGGAAAATGTCTCATGTGATTGGGTTGGGGACAGGTCGAAGGGGAAACAGGTGGAAAGCGTCTTTTTCCAAAGAATCTGAATGTTTGACGTTTCCCAGGGCTGTCATCTAGTTTGGGGTGCGGAAGTACTCGGATAAACAAAGGCGAGATAAGAAACGAGGGAGAGCATGTCTCCAGGAGCGTTTTGGAGCGCGAGACGCGTTGCTTAGTCTCTTTCTTAATATTACTTAAAATAAAATGTTAAGTAGGGACCTAACACTCGACGGCCGCAACTACTATACTACCAATATCTCTTCATATTATCTTTGTTTGCGCCTTTACTTAGCGCTAATGAAAGGGACCCGTAGTTGTAATCCGTAGCGGATGTTTGTCTGCAAATACCGAAATCGAAGGATTTCCTTGCCGGGTCCCCATTATCGTAATCCCTTAAATTTGGGCCTTCCCGGTGGAGGCCGGCCCCTTGAGGTTTAACCCCACTCCACCGCTCTTCCCTCTGGGTGGATCGACGTGCGTCATACCGGGCCAGCCAATAACCTGTGGCCTTTACCCAGTCTTCAAAATTTTTACGAGGTCTTGCGTTGCATCCATTTTTAACATAGATCAGAATCCTTTTTGAAATCGAGCAGAAATAAACAAGTACAAACCAGAGCCGCTGTCTTGAGTACTTTCCTTCCATTTCAGTGGAATGCGAATTTTACCCCAGATTTTCGCGAGTAACCTCCGGGCACCACCTTACGGTTACAATCTTTAATACAAAGATTCAACGGGAGGTTATGAATCAGAAAATGATAACGATTGCATTCAAATCAATTTTAAACGTCCTAAGTCAGTTACCGGAAATTTATTAGCTAATATTAACAAGGACTGAGGATAAGACAAGACCTCTTTCAGTTCCGTCGTCATTTTCGCACCACCTTCAGGAATGTTTCCTGCCAGATGGCGTCAGTAGTGGCACCGGTATGACTTTCTTTTTCACTTCTTTCACGGCGGATGGCGACACATCCTCGTTTTAAACGGTTTATTATTTCGTCAGCTGATATAGCTTGTGTCAGCGTCATATGAGTCATATGCAAATAATAGGGTTAGACGTCCGGATTGGCAGATTCGGGAAACTGAAGATTGTATCTGGCCCGTTGCGACCAGAAATAAATATTTTTAAAAATAGTTTTGTTGTGAAAATAGGGTAGGAACAACAATTCAGATTGTATTAATTAAATTAATGTTATAACGATATCGTAATATTATAAAGATCTAAGCAGACAGAAGTTAAGATCTGTCACTTTTCAGATAAAACATTTCACGACAGAGAAAACTAAGAATCCTGTTTAATCATTTGACAAAATGATATTTATGGTTAATTATGTTGTTATAATAAAATGTTGACTTAAATATTCAAGCCGTAAGTAGTTAAAAGTCTAGTTCTAATTAGATCCAGACAGTCGATAGATGTTAGTTCAATGTTAATCATGTATCGACTATTCAATATTGATAATAGTGACAAAAAATTTATCCTAAATTCAATTTATTTACACGTTTACGAATATCTTTACATTTCAGTCCAAAGATTCAGGGCCGCACGTAGAGGAACTACTGATGGTAGGGTTTCAAAGGAAAATCTTAATGTTTACTGCATTGGTGGAATGAAATACTTGAAAGAGATTAAACAGGTTCGAGGTTTTTGTCTATTAATTACTTATATCATTTAAAATTATGTACAATTTTCTGTTGACATTGTTCAGAAGGCTTGTAACCTTTAAACAATCGATTCAGCTTATACAGCAACTTCTGCATCCGCCATAGTATGTAGTGTATTACTTTATTCTTCTTACGGTTACCAAAACTAAAACAATGTGCAGGAACATCATGCGTTCGGCAACACATTCAGGGACAGGAGACATTAGAGAGTGTTTGAATGTTCAATAAGTGTCTGCGGTGTTTAAAGAATGAACCAGTGCAATATTAGAAACCTAAAATAACATACAATGTTTGTTAATGTTAAGAAGATTTAATAAAATTACTGTTAAAATACTTTAAAAATAGAAGCAAAGTGCTATTAACACTTAACAAAAATTAGACGTTACTTCAGGTACAATTTTATAAACATCCCAATCAATAATAGAACACTCTGAATTCACTCTAACGCTATATAAGCCTGAATGAAGTGTCAAGCACGTGGTGTCCCTGTATGTTGTATTAAATATGGTAGCTGAAAGAAGAGCAAAGTAGCATACTGGATATAATGTTCCATTCCTAATATAAAAAATTCTATAAAAGCTGGGTCGTTCGATTTCAAAGTATAAGTCTTCTAATCGATGTCAATAGAATATTTATTTTTTTACATATGTATTTGTTCACGAGAAAAAAATTAAAGCTCATTCACATAAAAACCACAAACCTGTTGAATCTTTTCCCTATTTTATTCTACCAGGTCAGCAAATATTAAAACGGATTAAACACCTTTCCATCGGAAACTTTACTACTAAGTGCTTCTTCATGTGCGGTGTCGAATTTATGGACTGAAATCTAAAGGCATCGATAAATATATTAATAAATTGGAAACCATAAGTTTACAAAGTAACCCAGTCAACAATATATACTCGATACAAGATTGACATTGAATCAACATCGATCGACTATCCATTTCCGATTAGAAATAGACTTTTAGGTACGTAAAGTATTCAGGTCAAAATTTGATAACAATTCCACAAAGAACAGTTTGTTGAATATTTAGAAAAGGGATTCTCTTAATTCAAGTGAAATCTACTTTGAAAAGTAACGGCTTAAATTTTACATTATAT
Organism: Orussus abietinus; assembly: GCF_000612105.2. NCBI lineage: Eukaryota > Metazoa > Arthropoda > Insecta > Hymenoptera > Orussidae > Orussus > Orussus abietinus. Next base: position 155,609 of record NW_019395996.1, read on the forward strand.
GACATTTTTTTAACGAAGTATTAAATACATATTGTTCTTACCATTTTCAGCACACAAATATGTTTTTAATTGTGAGCTTAACATTGGAACTAATCACGAGTGGATAACTATATCAGCCTTGGACGTTTGCTAGCCTTATCAATGGCATATCAAAAATGATATATTTTATAGGAAAACAAAAACTTGTGAAATACCCCACTTCCGTGTAAAAAAACCTCGCCAAGTACATAGTCGTTACGAATCCCCATTTTGAAAAAAAAAAAAAGTATTTAGATCCACATTATGCTTTTACCTACAAAAAATACTGAAATCAAAGCACTATGCCAAGTGCATACGTCGGGAAGTATTTGTTTCTTATATAATCTGACATTAGTTTATCATTCTTTTTTCTTTTACGAACTTTCATTCCTTCACTAGTTTTGTTATTACTGCAAATTACATTTAAGTTTAATAATCGTCATTTTTTATTATGTACAATGTTAAGTAATTTCTTATCCTCGGTAATCTCTCTAAAATTCTGCCCTCCCAAAACTTTCTCGGAGGTCTCCTTATTCTTGGATTTTTATCGCTAAGTTACAATTTGTTCATCATCAAAAAGAGAAATTTCTCCGATACCGACGCGAAAAGAAACATCAAGATTCCAACAACAAGTCTTCGCTCGAGTCGAAATGAAATTGTACTACCGTCCAATGATCCGTATATAAATAAAAATTCATATTAAACGAAAATACTCGTGTAAGTTGTTAAAGTTATTGCCAGATCCGTTGCACTATAGTGCACGGAACACCGAGTAAAATTATATAAACGAATTCAGTGAAATTTTCGTATATCTCATGGGTAACGAGTGCTCTTAGACTCAACATTTAATTCCCACTAAACATGACAGATGGCGTCGTTGGTCGATTAGAAAATCAAAAATCTTGAACCTCGGAGATTTGTTGAATTTTACTTCAATCTGTTTATAATTAATCCACTGAAACAATTTATGGAGTATACCATTCTGTTCCCTCCGGAGGAACAAGTAATTTAGAAACTCAGTAGAGTCTCGAGCCAAATACATTTTTGAGCGAGAAACTTGTAACGTTAAGTGATGTGAGAAACGTGCCCTGTGCGTTGAGTTCGAGCGAGACGCTACAGAGTTCTATACAGTAAGGATCGAGATTTCAGGAGTGAGAGAAATAGAAATATAATTTCTTCATTGCTACGGATAAAGAAATGGATTTTTAATCAACTAAAAAAATCAAGCAAAAAATTAGGAATTTTTTTTAATTTACCCGACCCTGATTGCTGCTATCTTCGTAAAGATATGGCACGGCAAAGTTTTCGGCACTCTCAGAATCGTTGTTCTCATATCCTCATCATCATCCCTCTCAGGGTTGGGTAATTTCACGATTTTCGAGGTTTTTGACGTATATTACGTAAATCAAGTAGTTTATCGTAGAAAACATAGAAAAGTAGGAGAAAACGTATCAAATATGGTGGACAAAACAGACGTAGGGCATGCGGTATCCGCTAGGTTATAAACACCCATCTTGTCCATTTGTTTCATCCCATAATTTACTTTTTGGTCTTCTACCTTTATACATTTTGATACACAAATATTGGTTACGAATCTTACGACGTCAAGTAGTCGTTATAAACAAATATCAAATGCACACATATGCATACATTTCAAATTTCCAAGGCTGATTTCGAATGTGCGCGGATTTGTGGATGCGTAAAGCGCAATCTCCTTAATAGCCAATGAGAATCTCTCTTAGAGGTAAACAGGTGGACTCTCATTGGTTATTGACGATATTGCGCATGCGCTTTGCACATTTAGTTCGGGGTAATATACTTCGTGCCTGCGTAGAAAACTAGGAACGTATTATACGTTCTAATATACGTGTAGAAAACCACGTATATTACTTGACGTATTATACTTACCCAACCCTGATCCCTCCAGTCACCGACTACCATTTTCGCACTCACGCGATAGGTCAGCCTTGATACGACTTTTCGTACGACATTCCATAGCGCCCCTCGCGGGATGAAAATGAACTGCGGCGCTCAGCGCTGCAACGATCGACGATCACACCGAGTACGACTAGAGTTCTAAATCCAGTAAGTTACGTCAGAAACGAAGAGAAATTCCCGGTAACTTATCGGTAATTTCTCCAAAGCCGTTTTTATCGAGAAATTATGAGAATTTGAATTTTACAACACAGCGAACGAGAGGGTTCGATTAGCTATAGAGAAACATCGTAGAAGGGAACTTCCGTTGTACGTTCTCCGTAGCCAATCAAAACCTCCCATTCGCTTCGTCGCAGAATGAAATATCAGTTCATTTGAAACAAATCGAATGGAATTTTCCGTGAAGTTGTACATACGTGAATATTTTTAGCTGGAGGTAAATACGACCCTATAATCAATATTTTCTAATAGTAATTATTACTCTTTAGCTTGAACTTTGAAGTTAATTGAAAAAAAAAGTTATTTAAACGAAGAAACCTAAAGTATAAATAACAAAATTAACGTTCTCTTAAATTCTCAATGTTCCCGGTAACTTACGGTATGTTTCACAGTTCCCTTCTCCAATTTAATGTTACCGAGAATTTTCGAACTCTAAGTACGACGCGTCAACGCATTGAAAATGAAAAACCAATAAGAATGTCGCTTAACCTCTTGCTCACTTTCGTTGCAGTTCTGATTGGTTTTCATCATCGACGTGTTGACACGTCGCGCTCTATGTGGCACACAATGCGCTGAGTGAGTTACTCCCTTCGGGGAGTACGTCGCGGAGGCCCCAACCCGGCTAGCGCCTCCTCAGGGTTTGTCGATCGGTCCGGAGCATTCGGGTTTTTCCAAGCCTGTCATGGGCCTCCAGGCCCCCTTGGTAGTGGGGGCGCTGGAGGCAGATGGATGCCGATAATCCCCCAGAAATGGGGGGGGCCGGTAGGGGTCCTTCGGACCCAGGTACGACAGGCGCAAGCCCATAGTAACGCAATGTCGATCATCCACCCGGAACGCATCTCAACCTCCGTGTTCTCTGTCATTACTTATTGTTAACAAAATTCACGTTTTTTACAAAACACCCGAGCACTGAATTTGAATGCTCAAACATCATTCCGTACAGTACCCAATATACACCGTACAACACAACTGTCGATATAGATATAAATGTCGGGAACTATTTCAAACGATATATCAGTTAAAAGAATCTTTGTAGCTCCGATGTTGATTAAATTTCTCGGTGTCTTGTATTATCTTAAAAAAGGCCTTGAAAAAAAGCATTCGCGGCCATCTCCGACTGTTGCATGAAGAATCAAAGGGCTAAAAACTGTTTCGCCCAAGCGAAACTTAGCTGATGTTTTCCACTAACCCGAGCCGGGCTGTTCGATGTCGGCGCCGCATTTTTCGATGAGGTACTCCGCCACGGCGTAATGTCCGTTTCGGCAAGCCATCACCAGCGGCGTCGCACCGTGCGTCTCGGTGCCGACTAGGGTGTCTACCTCATCTTTGCTCTGCCGCTCCAGATACTCCTGTTAACAAACAAATCCAGGGGTCAAAAGAAATTCTCACTGTCGGTCTACACGGAAACAAATTTCTAGTTGTTACTATAAAACTACTATTTTCTTTAGTGAAGTACGTCGTCAATGAAATTTTTTTTAGTTGCTGAGAATAACTTTTTTTTCACCACAAGAATAGAAAATATTTATGTCAACTAAAACATCAACAATATGCATGTTACAATAATCATAAAATGTACCAAAGTATAAAAAGTTGCAAGAATGGAATATATTAATGAGTTGCAATTAAATTCAATTACTGCCCTGATGAATAAATTTAGTAAAATTAACTTGTTTTCTAAACGGCCGATGTAGTAACAGATACTATATTTTTGTCCTGTTTGGATGTCGTAAAATTAACAATTCCATTTTTACTATAGTTTTCTAGTAACGATAACAAAAATTTGGGGTAATGGACGTTACTGGTAGAGTAACCTTCGTCGGTAAAGCTGAAGGTATTTACCACAATGAAGCAAAAGGGTATTGCGCAGTGTTGCCAACTTCATTTCTGTTTATTCTAGTACAGTCGGATTAAAATAATAGGACAATCCGGTATAATCAAGAAAATAATAGTATAAATTAAGAAGCTCAAATATTTGAACACAAATTTTGCTTGTATTTAAAACGGAAAGGAAATGCAATTCAACGCATTAAATAATTTATAATATCGAATATATTTATTTATAACGCTCGTTTAGAATATTTCTCAAGTCAACTGAAAATTAAACACGTAATAAACTCTAATACCAAAAAAGAACTGGCATTAAGGTGATATGAAAGGATCACACGTCGGATCAAAACGTCAAAATATTTATACAATTTTATCCAAACTGGGTGGACCGAATCATTTGAAACTTCAGTACCTGATTATGAAGGCACTAAAGAAGAACGCGATGCTCGCAAATTTCATTTTTCCAAAAAAACTGTTTTTTATTTATACTAGACAGTACCCAGGCACTGTGCAACGTGGAATATCCGTAAATTAACCGGATATAAATGTTTATTGAATGTATGTAAGATGTAGTCTGTTAGAGAACTTGTTCGGTACACACATGCAGACGAGTCCTGCTGTTTTTGACACCGAACATTTTTTTTGCAATTGTCGGGATTTGAACTCCGGACTCACGCGTAGGAAGCAGTAGCACTGACCATGATGATATCAAAGTCTATGAAAAAATAACTATTTTTCGGACATATGAAGACCGCTCCGGTACCTCTCGATCGGTACTAAAGATACTTATTGCATCTTGTTGTTTGCGCTCTTCGAGAGTGAGCGCTGAGATGGAGTTCCTGGCGGGTAAATTCAAAGTTCTAGAATTTGCCCCCACATACAAGTTTAAATAAAGGACAATAACAGTTTATTATACTAATAAAATCATAGACTGATTGTCAGTAGAACTTGTCGATGTGAATTTGCGGTACAATCGCGTGTCCAGGTTGCGCACTAACAAGGAAACATTCCCAAGTGTCCACCCCCGATCTTATTGATTTTCATATATGTTGAAGAACACAAAAATCTAAGAGACACGTGTTTTTCTTTATATCTGCAATGGTCCACATTTAAGGGGTGAAACAACCCCCCAAAGTTTGGGGAAAATTCGATTTTTATAACAATTTTCGTAGAAGCAATGGAGGGATTTCGACGAAACTTGGTATAAACGTATTCCATATAAGGACGGCGAAAACACAATATTGTCCACCAATGCTACACCCCCCCAAGGAGGTGAACTACCCTTCAGGCGACATTTTTCTTGTAATATCTAATAAACGAGCATTCCTACTTAAGTCCCACTTACGCGATGCGATTACTCACAAAAAATGAAGAAATACGTGTTTTTTGCTTTTTGCCAATAAATATTTACATATCGGTTGTAAACAATGAATGTAGGTGGTATACGGGTATATTTCGACTAGTTATATTGGATTATATCGTGACCAATTCATTGTACATAAATCTTGTGAACGTGCTTATTCCTCAAGATGTCCTTGGTTTTCATAGTATGCAATTATTTATAAATAAATTTAAAAAAAGTTTAAGAGACTAAAATAGTTTCGCAACAGATCCGATGACGCAGTCATCACCCGTTTCCAACTAGTAATACAATCTCCTTGGTGAAAAGGTAAAATGGTCACGATATAACCCAATAAAGCTACTCGGAATATACCCGTATACCACCTACATTCATTGTTTACAACCGATGTGTAAATGTTTATTGGTAAAAAGCAAAAAACACGGATTCTTCATCTTTTATGAGCAATCACATCGTGTAAGTGGAACTTAAGTAGGAGTGCTCGTTTATTAGATATTACAAGAAAAATGTCGCCTGAAGGGTAGTTCACCCACTTGGGGGGGTGTAGCATTGCTGGACAATATTGTGTTTGCACCGTCCTTATATGGAATACGTTTATACTTACTTTCGTCGAAATCCCTCCACTGCTTCTACGAAAATTGTTATAAAAACTGAATTTTTGCCAAACTTTGGGGGGCTGTTTCACCCCTTAAATGTGGACCATTACAGATATAAAAAAACACGTGTCTCTTAGATTTTTGTGTTCTTCAACATATATGGAAATCAATAAGATCTGGGGCGGACACTTGGGAATGTTTCCTTGTGAGTCATCCATTGAAAGTCAATTTTAGATTAACGGAATCATAGTATATGAGATAACAGCGTTATCGAACACATTGTACTTCAAGAACCGGACTTCAATTGTACACCTTCGAACATAAGCTCAGATCGTTAAAATAAATTGTTAAGTTTTTCAACGATCCAACAATATTGACTCTGTATCACTTATTTGAAATATCATATTTTCTGAATATATCATTCCTCGTATCTCTTAGCAGTGTTGTGGAAAGTATTGTGGGTCAAAGCGATTTCCACTGATGACTTTACGTGGTTACAGAAAGTACGACGTATCGGTAGTACCATAATCGTGACGTGTTTAATAACAACCATATAAAATTGTAGGGACAGCAATTTTTGCAGAGTTATTATTCTTCTAAAATGTCAAGGCGAGTAAGAGCAGAAAGTATCACCCCAAGAAATTACAATTACAAAACTAGGCCTCTAACGCTTATAATAGGGACAACGTGAGATGCGCTTTTACATTCGTTATTCTTGCTTCACACAGTACTAGCTACGTGCAATCGTCGGAGACGACACGAAGATTATATGTTAACTATTACGATTCAATTGTTACTAGTACAGTCGAAACAATACAATTTATACTTGCACCGGCGACAGAAATTGCCCTTGCCGTAAGGATTACAGGGCAAATTTTATGTATGGGATACTTACACGGGAAAAAAAGGATGGTCAGGAAAATCACAATCGTGGTAATCGTAACCATTTTGGGACAACCTGGGTAGGCGGTTATAGTACCGGTAATTTCACCATTTAGTCAAGATAACTACAAGGAACGAGTTGTTTTCTGTGCTTACCATAACCTCTTTATATACTCTGTTCTCTTACTAATTGTAAGTTACTCTGCTTGCCATAACCTCCTGAGAAGAATCTCCCAATTGCAGCTTTCCTGACCAATCTTTTATTCGTGTAAAATCACACGGCAACTTGACTCTCGGTGTTGCGTACATACATCCTGACACACTAGATTCAGCCATATGTTTAACAATCGGATTTCTCAAATTCTCAGGATGTCAGCCCCAATGCCGAGAACAACTTTCTTTCGCGTTTATTTATCGCTTTACAGCGGTCGTAGCAATTTATCTTAAACGTCGAACCGAGCGACGTATATTGCTTCACGCTCACGGTCTCATCTATTCTCAAAAAAACCCTTGGATTTGCTAAATTTCCGGTCTCAAATGGTCCAACCCTAATAAACCCTTAAAAAGGTTGACTCCAAGGCGCCCAAGTGTTCGACTACCCAGTGGTACTTGGAATTTTCCGTGCCCGGGCAACTCTTGTCGATCTCGGACGACCCCATGTGCGAGTCACCTGGGACACTCAGGGACGAAGTAAAGGGCGGCACCTAAAAATTTGGCACGTCCAAGGGAGTTAACCAATCGGCATTGGAGGAATCTCTCCTTTACATTTTTTGGGGTTTTTTTCCGGAGAAAACTCAAGTAATTTCAGAATTTCCAACATTACTCCTCCCACACGATTCTCTGATTCGAGAATCTCAAATTTGTTAAACTCCCACTCTGCGAGGGAGGCATGCGGACGCTACCTTCGAGAGCTTTGCGATCCTCGAAGAGTGGCACTTGGTTCACTACTTCCAATCAGTCGACTCGGTTCCACATTTTTTAACCAGTCGACTTGATTCACTATTTTCAACCAGTCATTCCTCAACAAGAGAATATCGCGCACGGGTTTCAACAGAAATCACCCGACCAGAAGAGCAGCTTAGCTCAGGTCAACATTCATTTGAAAAACAGCCGTACAATATTAAGTTGGCGTACGGTCGTCGCGTTATCTACGTGTTCGCGAATTTAATTGGAAATCGCGAGGTCCCGGATTTACGCCCCGAGGACAGCATCAAACGCTCACGTGGCCGACAAGACGAAACACTCGGTATAGTTGTGAAAACATTCTAAAAATTACAAAATATTTTAAATTAAATATTTTCACGAACACTCGTGGCAAAAAATGCGGAAGTATCGTTAACCAAATTACATCTAAGAGATTTAATGAATAACGCGGTACAAATTTTTAGATAACTTTTTAGAACCTTTTGTGAAAACGCAGTCTTAAGAAGAAAATACACTTTTCAATACGAACAATTAACATACTTCGTGTCAAAGTAACTCGGCCATGCTATTTCAGGAAATGCTAGCCTAACGGTAGCCATAAGTTGCAAGATAACCGTTTCGCGGCTATTGTCCAAGCGCGACCTTAAAAAGAGAATGCATTGTCTAACGGGAACAGCTTGTGTCGTTAATTGTAATATAACTTCGATGAGTTGTCAAAGAGAATTGTTTTACACCTCAGAGTGCTAGACTTAAAGTGAAGTGAAACATCCTTCAAATCAGTCGATTCGAATACAACACTTTTTTTTAAGGATATTAGACCAAACTGTCCGAAACTTTGACACATCACTCCTGATCATCTAAGAATTATCCTGACACATTCAAAATTTGGATTTTTTAACAAAATTTGTTAACTCAGCCCAGACCAGAACCAACATGGCGTCGAGCCCTCATATTTCAATGGATATACAATTATCGAAGGCTCTAATATGAGAATCGAAAGGGTCAGGACAATTTTACGACAATTTATAACACTCTGGTAATCGATAAACTCGCATTTGAACGGGATAAAGGCAAAAAAGTGTTGTATGCGCTTCTTTGCTAAAACGATGGTAATACGAGGTCTCGGAGTGAAAATTTAATTGACCTGGAAATCACAGATGGCGCAGAGGGTCCCTCCGCAGTCAATTAGGGCCCCAGAAGGCATGAATCCAGAGGATTTCTGGAGTTTCACTTCGATTTCTTTATAATTATTGTACGAAAACGACAGGTGGAATATGCCATGTAGTACTATACACAATATAATTCGACCCAGCTGTCAATATAAAGACGGACGTCGTCAACGTAGGCATTTAGAAAAATCTTCTTTATCGACGTTGATCAAGTTCCTCTTGTTTCACTTCACCTTAACGAGCGATGCTGTTTGCGCTGTTTGAAAATGAGCGCTGAGATAAGTTCCGGGCGGGTAAATTCGGAGTTCATTGAATTTGCCCCACGCACAAGTTTAAATAAGAACAACGATAACAATTTATTGTACTAATAAAATAACGGATAGAGAATACAATTTGTCGATGTGAATTCGTGGTACAATCGCTTGTCCGGGTAACGCCCTAAGTCCCAGGGCGGAGACAAACATCCAAATTGTTCAAAGTTTGAGTTGAGTCTAAATCATAAAAAATATGGAATGTTGCATTCTCGATACACTTTCTTCCCTTTCCTCTATCGAAACCTAGGAAGGGTTGCACTCGAAACACTGAGCCCTGATTGGCTGTCTTTAGGATAGCATTTCCCAAAGGTAATAAAGGAATTTTTCATTATCCATCTTTGATCGGTTAAGACTATACACCGAAGACTGCGCTCGACAAAAGTTCTGAAATGAACGAACGGAATTAATAAAAATAAACGCGAAACTGAAAAATATGGAATCAAGTGGCGGCCTATCGACCACTGTTTGCGCCGTTTGAAAATGAGCGCTGAGATAAGTTCCTGGCGGGTAAATTCAGAGTTCGTTGGATTTGCCCCACGCACAAGTTTAAATAAAAACAACAATAACCATTAATTGTACTAATAAAAGAACGGATAGAGAATGCAATTTGTCGATGTAAATTCGCGGTACAATCGCGGGTCCGGGTTACGCCCTAAGCCCCAGGGCGGAGACAAAACATCCGAATTGTTCGAAGACCTAGTTGAGCCTAAATCTTAAAAAATATAGAAAGTTGCATTCTCGATGCACTTTCTTCCCTTTCCTCTGTCGAAACCTAGGAAGGGATGCACTCGGAACGCTGAGCCCTGATTGGCTGACTTTAGGATAGCATTTCCCAAAGGTTCGTTTTCCAGGATGGCACAGACTTCCTCGAATCCTTGAGAAAGTCCGCGATGTCTGTTAGCTATACGATACCCTTTGAAAATGCGTCGCCATGCCAGACCCTGAAGTGCCAACTTTGAAGACCCCTCTGATCGGGGTCATAAATTTCGAGTCCTTTCTTTAGCTATTTTCTGACCACGTGCAGGACCCTCCTTCGAGAAAGAGGGCCTCGCATTGTCCATGGCCAAATGTTGCTCAAATGTTCTTCGGGCCGCCTCACTCCAATCAGATGTTTCAACAGATACACTACAAATGATATAATAATTATTTTTAGACTACTGGGAACGCATGACCTTCGCAAAGTGATACGTGGTTTAGGATGAACTAAGGTCAAGGGGATTCTTGATTGACCATTGTATGTGTCTACCGATGAAATCAATTTATCACTATTTTTCGAAGTCAGTAGAGGCAAAACTGTCTAAAATTTGGATGCGCTTATATTTGAACAATAAATGGAGTAAACAAGATTTACGTCATTATTTGTAATAAAAAATAAATAATGATAAAATATGGGAAAAATTAATGAATAGAGATATCTGATCTTGTAACGCTTCAAGCGCATGACATGTAACAAGACAAAACGTTATCGTGTTTTGTCGTGTTCTATTAGATCTTACGTAGGAATAGAAGAAACTATCCAGTAAACAGAAAATTTGGCGAATATGATCGAGATAGAAAACTTCATTTCTTTTTTTGTTTCTTAAAACATAGGTAATTTAACACAAAGCGGGGGCCCACATCAGAAATATGACATAAGAGTGGATGGAGCATTTAAAGTTGTTCCGAAGTCGAAACGTATATGGAGGTTTTAACCATTCCAGGTATACTTTGCAAAATCCAATCGAGGAATGTTCTTAATATTGAAGCTCATGAAGGTATACACGGGTAAACGTTAAAAAAAATAATTTTTCCTATCCCTGCCATATTCGTTAAACTCGTTCAAACCTCATTTAATCTAGAGCATTCGTCCGTCAATGGACGACACCATTCTGATTAAAATGCCAAAGGTGTTTGGCATTTTCCATCCAGCACAAATCCAATATACTAATCGGGAATTTGTCCATCCAAATTGTACACATCCAGCACAAATCCAATATACTAATCGGGAATTTGTCCAGTTCCAAATTGTACACATCCAGCACAAATCCAATATACTAATCGGGAATTTGTCCAGTTCCAAATTGTACACATCCAGCACAAATCCAATATCCTAATCGGGAATTTGTCCAGTTCCAAATCGGATGATTGCGGGTGGACCTAGGGGCTAATTTTTGTACTCGGGGATTTTTGGGAGTTCCCAGTTGGAATCCAACGTCGGATTTCGGAAATTCCCCTCAACGATCGATCTACTGATCGAGGGCTGATTGTGAATAAAGGCCATGCATACATTTCCTTGGCTTCTGTGCGATGCCGGGGCAAAAGTTAATATACACTGAAGGTCAATTCACCTACGTCCGATTCATATCCGGTCTGTCCGATCTAACAAAATCATTACAACCTTTCCTATTGAAAGCGTCTCTTTACAAGCCGTCCAATCAGGGTTCGTTCACTCTCCGCTTCTTCCGATATCGGAAGATATCATCCCCGATAAAGATCCATTTACATGCGTCCGATCAGTCTCCGATCTGGCTTCGGTTTGTACACTTGCGGACACGAATACCTTCCCGTCATACAGTGACAGCACAATATGGCAATTCAGGAAGGCATTCATGTCCACCAATGTATAGGGACGATCATGAATGCCTCCCATAGGGATAAGATACCGCCAATGTAAAGGACCTATTTACACATGTCCAACTCGTATTTGATTCGGTAAATTCGGGACAATGTTTTCTTCGGAAGGGTTTCCATCTCTTCGTTTCCGTTCCGTTCGGTCCCATACAATCAGTTCCGGCCAGTTTCTGGATTTTCCACGGTCACTGATCTCTGTAGTAACTGGATGGCGGAGAGGATAGACCGAATCGTGAGTAATAGAAGCCGGGACAGCCATTTTGTTTCGAAGTTCGAATTTTGCTCGGCACTTTTCGGTTCGGCGACGTCTCATTCGGTTAAGTGGAAATGTTGAATTACAAATGTAACAGTAATATTGAAATATAATCGTTTAGTAGAATTTTTTATTTCTTTTTAAATAAAAGAATTTACATTTATTAAATCTGTTTTTCCTCATACTGTATAGCACATAAGATGAAAGTTGGCAGCCTAATAAGCTTAGAGAAAAAAACCAGCAGAAATAGCAGGATCATAACCAAGTTACTAACTTACAGCAATCCACCCAAGGATATATTAGACCTCATAGATGATTAAGGATAATGTTATTTGCAAACTGTAAATTATACACCTGTATGTAAAAATTAAATTATGTATATTACCGTTCCTTTTAACAAAACATACTCATAAACAAGTTGAATTTTTATTTTTGAAATGTATGTTTAAATTAATTTTTCCGCTTAATACTAATCACAATCATTATTATAAAATGTATTCCCTCTGGGTCGCTTATTAGAAACGTCTACAAACATTATTATATCTTCATAAAAATAAGTAACCACTCAATTCATCATGTAACATTAATTAGTTATTTACTAAGTATGTATATTCTTGTCAAATATTTTATAATATAAGAAACGGTTACTACCTAAAACGAAATTATTTACATTATAAAAAAAATAATTTACTCGAATGTATTACAAGATTTATTAATATACATAGAAGTAACAACAATGCTGATAAACGATTATATTTCAATATTATTGTCACATTTGTAATTCAAATTTTCCGCCAAACCGAATGAAAAGTCGCCGGACCGAAAAGTGCCGAGCGAAACCCGAACGAAACCTCGAAACAAAATGGCTTCTATTGGTCATAGTGATTTAACACGGTATCCGCTATCCAGGTACTATAGATCAGGGATCACGATATCGAAAGAACCGGAGACTGGCCGCATCTGATCGGATCGGACCGGACGGAACGAAAACGGAGAAGTAGAAACGTTTCCATTAGAGAACATTGTTCCGATTTTGTCGGATCGACCGGATCGGATACGGATCGGACGTGGGTAAATAGGCCTTTTACATTGGCGGTACCACATCTCTATGGAAGGCGTTCATGTTTGTTCCTGTACAAACCGGAGCCGAATCGGACGTATGTAACCTTTTTTGTCATTTCTGCTTTATCTTCAACTAGAAGTAGGGCAACGATTACAAATTCTTCCCGGGAAAAGTTCGCCATGACGGATGCACTTCGTTGCGATTATCGCAAAACTGGTGTCGCTTTGCCGGACGCTTGCCGGACGCGTACCGGATAGGTGTAAATAATTGCACTCAGAAACTATACTCGGAATAAAACCCCGATAAATGCATACATTTCAAAGAATACTATTTCTACATGACAATTTGTACAAAAATACCTATTTAACAATTTTTAACAAAACGGTAAGAGAAACGAAATCTGCACAAATGTTACGATACGTACCATAACGTGACTTTTTCAAAAATTTTCAAAATACGTACAGATACCCGATGTACGTGCACGTGATCAAAAATCAGTATACAAAAGTATCTGAGCTTTTGTAAACATGATTAATGACAATCGAACACCCGTATACCGAACTCCCCAACACAACAATGAACAAAATTTGGATATATGATATTTTGAAACAACTTGGACTACGTACATATTATATTTCAACCAGATATTCATAATGGAGTTCATTATAAATTCTTCCAGCCGTTGTCACCGCGCGACCTTTATAAGAGCGAAGTTGTTCCGTGCGCGTCACTCATGTATTTAAATTCATCGCGGCTTTTGAAATGTCAGACAAATTTCGAGAAAGGGACTTACTGCCTGCTTGGAGCTATCGGGTCATTTTTCAATTTAGCAGTTTCCTGACTCCAAAATCCGTTTGTAAATTTTAGATTTCTACGATACGGTTATATTGCCGCCCCGTACGTCCCATCGCGAAGGTTTAGGGTTCTTTAGAATTTTCTCGGGTTGACCTCCCTATTCTTTACCGTCATACCTTCTTTAACTTTACCGCTAACACGTGCGCGCAACATGCACACGGGCATACAGCATATTTTTCCATCTGCACGGCAACAAGAAATTTTCCGTTTTCACCCAACCGTATTGGACAGCTATCGATCAATCACGAGGCTGACTATTCGATTTTAACCACCCTTCTTAAAAAGTCAGCCAATCGCTGTGCAAGAAATATGCTACCACCTCCACAAAAAATGCAAAAAATGTAATGCGACCGGAGGAGGAATCCTGTATTTTTTCTGTAAGTCAGTCGGTCTCCGTCTCTCGCTAGAATTCGACGTCTCTCGTCAGCCTTCACCACCGCCTCTGCAACAGTTATCGTTATCCACGCGTGAAGAGCTGACAAAATTCAATAAGTCATTTGTCTATTTAATATTATAATAAATTTAAGTTGTTTTGTTCGCGACAGTCTCACTCTTCATTCGGGTACCTTCTTTCTCCACGTGAGCAGTTGTATGAATATCCCATTTTGCAATTCTACTTGCAAAAACATTCGGGATTCATACAACAACTGCCCGATAAACTAGCCGAGCAGAACAAAAGTATCAACACGTAGTACCTACATATGCGTCCATTGACTTACGCCAGAGAGTACGGAGCCCGTGTTGGCCTGCGGAAAAGAACCCGGCCTTCGCGGCCACGGTTTCGGAGCTCTCGGAGGTTCCTGGAAACCAGGAACCCTGAAATCCCTTGGCGAGTCTTGAGGTCCGCGTTTCTCCCCAAGGTTTCTCGTCCCCGGGGCTCGATGATGCCAACTTTACTCGACACTGGTCACGCTCCGACGAAGATAGCGACGCTCGGATGCACGGAATAAGTACTCGAGGCGCACACCCTGCGAAGAGGGGCGTAAAAGGTATGACGCCAGGAGGGGGTGACACTTCTTCCGTTCCTCAGGCTGGCTTTTCCGCGAGGAAGGTTTGCCGATTTACCGATACACCGGGGTTCTACAACCTCTTCGAGAGATTTATGGAGATTTCGACTACAAGGCGCCCGGTAGGAGCCTCGAGCAAGCCCGGGCAGTCGGGTTCACCCCGTGAACAAGAGATGAAGGGCCCAGGTTAAACGGCTCAGTTTCTCCTTTGCGCGTCTTTAACCCTCCAAAGAAAAATGTGGAAATTCGCGGAAGCTTCTGCGCGATCCCCCGAGAAAGAAAATCGAAGTCGCTCCAACTATGAGGATAATTACGATTGTTCCGGACGCAACTGGGGCAGCACTTTTCACACGATATCGCGACACGACGCTCCGGAAGGCGACCCGAAATAAACTCCGGTAATTCTGTACAGGATGAACGGTAACTCTATTATCGCGATTGAAATACGAATCAAGGATTTTACTTTAATTTTGGAGGAAAGGTAAGACGAGGATGCACCGCGACGTCGCGCAACGAGAGAAGAGCCGAAGAGAGCGCCTGGTCTATGTATACCACCGACTGTCTCCGTGCACGAGACCCGGGCCCGATTTGACGATCTCGACCGGTGAAATCCGCTCCCCACTCTCGGGCACTCTTTCTCTCTTTCTGGATGGCTGGTCCCGTTAACGAATAATCGACGAGGAGGACCCCGAGAAAAGCGGCCGATCTTCGCCCGAAAAGGACGCTCTCTTCTCGCTTCGACTCGCCATGACCGTGTCCTCCTGTCCTCCTCGGAAGAGAGGATCGGCTGCCGAGTACCTCCCTCGCGACCCGTTAGGTTTCGACGAATAGATTGCTCGAAGCTTCGTTTTTTTTTTCTTTTTTTTTTATGTATCTAGGCAAGGAGGGCAACCGGGCCCGAAATCGGGTCGAACGGTGCCCGAAGAACTGGCAGAATTTCGGGCCCAAGATATGGGACTCTTCGGGATAACACTTTCGTTCGCAATCGATCGGGTCAAGACCTCCTTCGGTTTAGAAATCGCGGCCGATTTAGTCCAAGAACCGGTGTTCCGTTGTCAACGTGAGCGATCGTTGCTGTCCTCAAGGCGTAAATCTGGAACCTCACGATTTGCAATTAGATTCGCGAACACAATGATAACGCGACGACCGGACGCCAACTTAATTTTGTATGGCTGTTTTTTGTATGAACGTAAACCTGAGCGAAGCTGCTCTTATGGTGAGCTATGGTGATTTCTTGTTGGAATCTGCATGCGCCGTTCTCTTGTTCAGAAGTTTGAATGAAGTTGACTGGTTGCAGTTAGTGAATCAAATCGACTGGTTAAAGTGTGCGAACCAAGTCGACTGATTGAAAGTAGTGAACCAAGTGACGCTCTTCAAGAATCGCAATGTTCTCGAAGGTAGCGTCCACCGTGCCTCCCTCGCAGTGGAAGATTGACAAAATTGAGATTCTCAAATCAGAGAATCGTGTGGGAGGTGTAATGTTGGAAATTCGGAAAATACTTGAGTTTTCTCCGGAAAAAAATCCCGAAAAAATGTAAAGGAGGGATTCCTCCAATGCCGATTGGTTAACTCACTTGAACGTGCCAGATTTTTAGGTGTCGCCCTTTGCCGCGTCTTTGAGGGTTCCAGGTGACTCGCACATGGGGTCGTCCAAGATCTACAAGAGTTGCCCTGGCACGGAAAATTCCAAGTACCACTAAGTAGTCAAACACTCGGACGCCTTGGAGTCAACCTTTTTATGGGTTTATTAGGGTTTGACCATTTGAAACCGGAAATTTAGCAAATCCAAGAGTTTTTTGAGAATGAATTAATCCGTGAGCGTAAAGCAATATACGTCGCTCGATTCGACGTTTTAAATACATTTCTACGACCGTTGTAAAGCGATAAATAAACGCGAAGGAAAGTTGTTTTCGACATTGGAGCTGAAATCCTGAGAATTTGAGAAATCCAATGATTGAACACATGTGGTTGAATCTAATGTGTCATGATGTATGTACGCAACAACCGGAGGGCTCTGAAATATGCTCAATTTTAGATTAATGGTTGCTTTGTGACAGCTGCAAGATCGCTTAAAACTGCCACCGTTGAAGATTTCGTTTGGGGATGATTCGATGATGGAGAATGAGAGCTAATCGATACTTTAGATTTGCCTTATTTTTCAAGTTGCCCGTGGCTGCCTGGTTCGAAGTGATTATTCATTGACCTAGGAATTATGTTCAACCGATTAACATTTGAAAATAAAAATTATTCTCGTTCCTGCTCATTATCATAAAGCAAGATCGGACAATAATTTACAGCTGAACAATTGTTGAATCGTTCGTCTAAATCATTATCAAATACATAATTTTTTCAATTAACAAATAATCCCCCTGGCTAACGTAGGCCTTACTTAGTTGAGTTTCCGAGATTTCTCAAAAAGATTTGGCAAAGTTTGAAAAAACAAGGGTGTTGGAAATTTAGCGCAGCAAAAGTCAGCTGTCAAACCCTCTTCAGCAGTTTTAGATCCTTATGAAATTCAACATATTTTGATACATCGCATCAAGAAACTCGTAGGGTCGAATGATGAGCGAAACACGTCTTGCGCGTTTCAGTTTCAACGAGATGTTACCGAGTACTTAACGCAAAGGATCCAAATATCAGAGGTGGGGGAAATGGGAATCTACTCTCTCCATTACTATAGAAAAAGAAATAAACGTTTGACAAATTCAGAAAATCAAGCAAAAAATCAGGAACTTTTTTTAATTTACCCGACTCCGATTCGTAGTATGTACGCGGAGAAATAGCAGTTTTAATTTTTACCTACGCTCGAAATCGTTGTAGTCTATCATCGTCATCGTCGTCGTCGTACCTTGATGGTTATTTTTCATATAGTTTTTGGGCAGCCGACATTCGACACCGCCTCTCGCAGAACGAAAAGAAACTATATCCACCTCAGCTTTAAAATGATTGGATATTTGTAAAAAAAAAAAAAAAGGTTCCTTAATGTTTTTGAGATCACTGAAGCAATGGAATCTTAAAATTCAACATGGCGGATCAATAAGGCGGACAAAAAATTTCAAAATAATTTGATTTTTATAAGAAAAAGAGGTTTTTCTACATTTTCGGGGTCGCTGAATTTAAATATGACAACTGAATTTCAAAATGATTGGATTATTATAAAAAACGGTTTAGCATGGTTTTTATAACCGTTGAATCAATATCTGAGAACAAAATTTCGAAATTCAAAATTGTGGACACGAAACTACAAAATGGTTGCATTTTTATAAGAAAAAAGGAGTTTTATAGATTTTAGAGGTCGCTGAATCCGAATCTGGCAACAGAATTTGAAAATTCAAAATGGCGGATAAAACAGTTAAAAATGGGTAGATTTCTGTTCGAGGAAATGGTTTCTCAAGATCTTTACGGTCACTGACTCCAAATCTGTAAGCAAAATTTTAAAATCCAAATGGTGGATCCAATATGGCGGATAAAAGTGCAAAATTGGTTGCATTTTTATAAAAATGAGTTTCTCGCGGTATTCGTGGTCGCTGAATCCAAACTAGATACTAAAATTTCAAAATTCACATTGGCGGATAAATTATGGTGCCATTAAAAATGTTGAGGGTATTAATATAAACAAAATATAATTATACATACTGCGTATACGAAATATGCATATTCTTAGTAATTATTTATCCAATTATATGTTAGTAGTAATTATATTTTGATATTAGAGGAATGTATCAGATGCATTTGCCGATTTTATTATTAATAATAGAGACATTGAGGTTTCTTTTTTACAAAAAGGAATGAAATCCCCTCAAAACACCTTCGGTGTACAAAAATTTAGCCAAATACATTAATTTTTATTCAATTCATTGCAAAAATAGCTCCAGTCGCTTTCTTCCCATAAAAAGCTCAAATCAACTATTTTTGCCAAATGTACTAGATCGTTCATTCCATTAAAATCTCAGCTAAAATCTATTTAACGAATGACCCACTACATTTAGTTTCACGTATGTTGTATGTACAAAATTTTCTGCTTTCTCAAACCGAAGACAAATGTTAAAAACTATATCGAAACAAATAAAAAATTACAAACTAAATTTGAAAAAAATACTTATTTGGCGAGCATCCGAAATATGCTCCTAACATATGATCATTTTGGTGTTGACAAATATTGTTTTCAAATTTAATTTCTAATTTTTTTATTTGTTTCGATATAGTTTTTAATATTTGTCTTCGGTTTGAGGAAGTAGAAAATCTTGTACATGCAACATACATAAAACCAAATGCACCGTGTCATTTGGAATAAAGATTTTACCTAGCATTTTGAAGAAATGAATATTGTACTATATTTGGCAAAAATAGTTGATTTGGACTGTTTATGGGAAGGGAGCAACTGGAGCTATTTTTGCATTTAATTGAATAAAAATAAATGTACTTGGCGAAATTTTTGTACACCGAAGGTGTGTTTTACCTTACCCTTAACTTATAGAATGTCCAAAATGAATTCGTGGCGTACTCAAGAAGCAACAACGAGATGTAAAATCGCGATCCACTCGATGGAAAGAGGTGCGTAAAGCTGGCACCCCCACCTTTACAAAATTCAAATTTCTTTGTCTTAACATTTTGTGCTCTGTACGTACTAATTATCTGCTACATTCGCAAATTTTGTGCTAGCTCGGTTTTTGGAAAAAAATTCAATTCTTCTGTGGGGGTGCTGGGAACAAAATGTTAAGACAAAGAAATTTGAATTTTGTAAAGGTGGGGGTGCCACCTTTACGCACCTGATGGAAAGAAGAAGCCGATCTTTAACCCTTTCGTTACCTTGGACGAGATATCTCGCGACCCAATACTGGCAGATTAACGCTTTTCACGAGATATCTCGCGACCCGGTAGTAGCCGATCAACGCTTTTGACGAGATATCTCGCGACCCGGTAGTAGCCGATCAACGCTTTTGACGAGATATCTCGCGATCCGGTAGTAGCTGTATTTATTTCTTCCTTTTAGCTATAAGAATAGAATTAGTTATAATAATATATTCATCTAGAATATCAAAATATTGGTGCTAGAAAGCTAGATTATCGTTAAAAGCGTTAGTCCGCTACTACCGGATCGCGAGAAATCTCGTCAAAAGCGTTGATCGGCCAGTGTCGAGTCGCGAGAGATCTCGTCAAAAGCGTTAATCGGTCAGTATAGGGTCGCGAGATATCTCGTCCAAGGTAACGAAAGGGTTAACTACTTCTGTACGAGCGTCGACTACAGTCGACAGCCACAGATGAACACACACAGCCAGGCGTCGACTTTAGTCGACGGCCGGTGAGCGCCGTACCGAAATGATTAATTCGTAAATAACAAAACGGGTATACCTAATTCCATCGTGACCTGGAAAGCACTAAGAAAACTCGAAAATGCGGATGCAGCTCCAGTCGATCGAAAGGAGAAAATCTCACGACAATCCTCGTGAAAACCCGGTCATTCATTGAGCCTTCTAAAGGGGTGATTAATCATTCTAAGTGATAAAGTCGCAACATTATTATGTGCGAGAAAATGCGGGCTGACCTCCGTTTCGTTACTCCTTATCGCTTCCTATAATCATTCACCATCCTGAAGCCAACGGCACTGGACTACTTTCTCCGTGCAATCACCCGCAAAACCGACTACGTGTCGATTAGCCTCGTCAGCCAAAACAATGATATTGCAACGCGACGTCAACGACGACGTATCGAACGATCGTCTCTTTTTGAAGTGAAATTTCTTTCGTCGCGATAAGACAATTTCAATCGGCCTCCAAAGCCATGCGCCACACGGAATTGATATCAAAAAGAAATACCACCGCTGATAAGCGAAATTTAGGGGAGATCGGGGATAGTTGTTACAGGGAGCTTCTGAAAGCCTTCTCTAGGCTGGGTACCTCCTCTTCAACACATCATGTGATTCGCTGGGAGAATTTTTAGTACATCACTTTCTGTATTTGATATGGACAAGGTAAATATTTCAAGACGTCAAGTGATATTGACCAAAAGAATTGAACAAATATTCTAACATTCCAAATTGGCTATGCATTCTCCTTATATTTACATACAATTTTATCATAAATTGATTTATTAAGTTGCGTTACGTTTAGAAGAGGGCTAATTTAAACAATATCAAACATATAAGACAACTCGTTACAATAAAGTCCGGTAAATTGTTAAACTGTGAAATCTGCCTCGTGCGATTAAGAAGTCTATGTTTACATACGATCTGTGTAGATTCAATGGATAAAATGCAAGAAATGGGCTCGTTAAAGCGGTAGGGAGGAGATTCATTTTATCTGTAAACCTAAATAAATCACGTGTTTTAATTACCTTTTCTCCTCCTTTGGTGCTTTTTCTCACATTTATGTATGTTTCTAACACAATATTGTACGCAAAACAATTTTCCCTACCTCAGAGTAGGTTACGCTTTACGGAATTAAACAAAAAATTCAAATTATGTTAACAAATTGATATAAAAACGAACAAAATTACAAAATATTCTCAAAGACCCGTACAGACTTGCACCAACACTGCGTAACTATAACCCCATCGCGTAATGTTGCAACCCGTTCACCCTTTCGAGGTGGTTTTTCGGCGTCGAGTCAAAAGGACCCAGAGGGTCTATTACGTAAAGCAAATAGAGCGAAAATGTGAAAAATTAGTAGCCCAATGTATTACGGAACGTTTCGGTGGAGAAAATGCGAGACCATTCATATGAACTGGCTCGGCCCAAATTTTTAAGCGAACATGTCAACAAATCGACAGGGATTGTTAGGTCCCTACCTAACATTTTATTTTAAGTAATATTAAGAAAGGGACTAAGCAACGCGTCTCGCGCCCGAAAACGCTCCTGGAGACATGCTCTCCCTCGTTTCTTATCTCCCCTTTGTTTATCCGAGTACTTCCGCACCCCAAACTAGATGACAGCCCTGGGAAACGTCAAACATTCAGATTCTTTGGAAAAAGACGCTTTCCACCTGTTTCCCCTTCGACCTGTCCCCAACCCAATCACATGAGACATTTCCCTCCTCAATCTTAAAAACCCACCAATAAGCATCCTCCTCCGCGTCTAGGAACATCCTAGGTCAGTATAAAAGGGCCCGCTCCGAAGGGCTCGCTCTCTGATCTATCGAAGTTTGAACTGTCTCCATTCTGTAACCTGCGTGCGAGGCACCTGTAACTCTCGGCAAACGCTAGTCCCCTTGAGTTGACCGAGTCTACGAGTCGTTCCTGTAAACCAAGAGGCATCGAAAATAAAGTATCTTTGTTACTTTGCTCGACGAGGTCTTTTGCTGGTTTCAACCATCTGGAAGCGAGTCCCAAAGACAAACCCATGAGGCCCGGTCCGATCGACATCCTCGGTCAATCGCTATCTCCGCTCCCGAGTAAACGATCCCCGACCTAACAGGATACAAAATCTATCATAGGTATTTTAGTTATCTTGAGCCCATGATTTAATTTTTAGATCGCGAAGAAATTATCGTATTCGAATAAAGCAACATTTCCATTTATCAGTATTTTGATATCGTATTGTGCTCTATTGAAGTAATAATAGCCTTTTCATTTATTCTGACGTTAAAAAGTTTCAATTCAGTAGGGGGTAAGTGTTATACCCTCTTTCTTTTCTTAGTTCCACGAGGTTGATGCATCCAAGGGAAATCGACCGATCGTCGTCATCCGCGTTGCCAGCATTCTCTAGAGACTGCGTCTTACTTTCGAGGAGACATAAATCCGTAGGATATAGTTATGCGACTATTATAGCAAAGGAGAGAGAGAGATAGGGTGCCCGAGTTTCTCGGAAACGAGTTGGGGTTTCTCCCGGGCCGATTCCGCGAGAACTCGGTAGACTAAAAAGAGGTTTATGAGGTACCGATTGTGTCACCGTTCCATGAACCAACGCTCGTGAATGACGTCGAGGCCAAGTACCGATCGATGAATGAACTGCAATCGTCCTTCTAACTGCCGATCACGACCGACTTGTGGCAATGCCCACAACACTTTTCTCAGGTGGATATTCATTTACTCCAATAATACGCCAGTTGTTTTTGTTTGTCTTTTTTAATTTGTAGAACGATTGTCATCTGTGGTTACTATTCGTTACTTTCAATTGTTACGGTTATTATGAGAGATCCACGGGTCTTAAATAAGACAACAAACGGGTGGGATACTTTCGCTTGGACACATGGCTGCGAGAAAAAAGATAGAATGGTTTGAAATAAAAAAACATATATATTTATATTATTCTAGTTTTCTATTATTCTGTTTATATTTTTCAGTATATTCATGTGCAGTAGAATATGTTTTAATGAGGCATCACAAAGCTTTTACGATTCTGTGATCATTAAAATTTGTAACAGCTTTCCTTAATTTCTCGTGTAACGAATAACCCTCTATTTCCATATATGTATATGGGAAAGTTTACGGCAATTCCTTATATCGTCCTCGGAAGTGGCGAGGAATTAAGGCGGAGACGAAAGTTATGAGTTAAAAAGGCAGCTTTAAACCTCCTTAATAAGTGGATGGATTCCCGTGTTGAACATAAAACGAACGTCGGAAAGTTGAGGATCTAATTAAACCGTAGTCTACGGCTTAATGCCTCTTTCATCCAACCTCTGTTTTATCGGGAAAATATTACGACCCCGTTCTAAAGCGAGGGAACAAGGCATATCCCCGATAAGACTGAATTCTAATGAGATTCACGATTGAAGCGATACCTCACATCTCTGAAATAAAAACGGTTCCTGTACCGGGAAACCGCCCAAAAATACCACTGCTAAATGTAAAGGAGATGCAGATGTTGATTTAACCAGAATTTAGGGAATTTTAATATTCCACCGAGGACGCGATCGTGGCTTACTTTGAATTTAGCAAACGAAAGGACGAAGAACAGGCCGAGCGGAATGATAATTTTGAGAATCCTTTGTCTCCCTTCGAGATTATCCTGTGAGGCTTTACGTACCTCGACCTTGAGTCCGAAGACTACTCTTCGTTCTGAGGTCGCTAGTGACGTCTTGTAAATTTAAACCATACACCCGGGAACAGTCACGTTCTTTCCCCCAGGATCGTGAATAAATTCCCGTCTAACGCCCCTCTGGGATCTCTTGTGGCGGTCATAGCATATATATTAGGACCTTGAATAAGTTCTCGCTGTTTTTTGGTGAAAACGAGTGCTTTATTTAAAGTATGTGGTAAAAAAAAAGTCATTGAAAGTATTGCCCATAACAGGCCACTACTTTTGCCCATCTTTCTGGCAGCATTTGAATTCCCCGTCGAAAAAACGATACGTCCTTTGTCGCTATCCAAGAATCGATCCATTTTTTGACGTCTTCATAAGAATGGAAGTGCTGCTCAGCCAGGCCATGTGCCATCGAACGGAATAGGTGATAATCGGAAGAGGCTATGTCAGGTGAATACGGACCAAGTAACCAAGGAACCAAGTAAAAAAAACTCTGTTTACACTGTAGCGAACTAACACACACTGAAGTTCAAGCTTACCGATAGTACTTCCTTGTATATGCGTTACCATCTGAAATGACATGTACATAGTTCTGATAACGCCATCTGTTAGAAAACAGCGAGAAGTTATTCAAGGACCTAATATATATATATTAGAAGTTCTTCCTTCGACACGGGCCTTCGATAGCCCAGCGGTTACGCTAACCGCTCATACCATGTAGTCTCTCGGGTTCAAATCTCGCTCAGGAGAGATTTTTCGGTGTCTAAGGCAAGGTCTGCCTGATAGCCTTACTGACGAGTCCACACAGGCAGACCCGGGACGAAACACAACAAACAGGGTACACACACCATCACCCCACACCTAAGCCCAAACTCTAAAAAAAGAGACGTATCAAAAGACTCGGTCGTGTCTCGTTGCCGAGTACTGTACAGGGAACCTGTTGTACAAAGTTTCTTAATCTCTTACAACTCGCAGTTCATACGCTTTCTACAGACAGGCGATAAAGCGATTCTCCGACCCCGGCTATTAAACCTACAATATTTCATTAATATTTGCTCTGATGCGTGTTTGATAATCAGAACATTTTAAGCATTACATTCATCCGAAATAGAAGTATGCTGAATTTATTTTTACGGAGATATTGTTCCACCAAATTGAAATGGATCTTAACCCCTTGCCTTACGATTTAAATTCCAATAACGCGTGCCATAAACAACAAAAGTGTCGGGCATACATCGGGCCATTTCACGGTTTGGCTGAACGTTCAGTCACACGCGTCTCTCATACGTTTTGTTTAGGTTTGGCCCGATTGACATACCACGTCTCTCACACGTTTTGTTCACGTTTGGCCCGACTGATATACCACGTCTCTCACGCGATATTGTAAGTTAAGGGGTTAAGGGTGAAGTGAAACCCCCTTCAAATCAGTCGATACGAATACAACACTTTTTTTTAAGGGCATTAGACCAAACTGTCCGAAACTTTGACACATCACTCCTGATCATCTAAGAATTGTCCTGACACATTGAAAATTTCGATTTTTCAAAAAAATTGTTTAACTCAGTCCAGACCAGAACCAAAATGGCATCGAGCTCTCATATTTCGATCAATATACAATTATCGACGGCTCTGATATGAGAATCGAAAGGGTCAGGACAATTTTAGGACAATTCAGAACACTCTGGTAATCGATAAACTCGCATTTGAACGGGATAGAGGCAAAAAAAGTGCTGTATGCGCTTCTATGCCAAAACGATGGGAATACGAGGTCTCGGAGAGAAAATTTAATTGATCTGGAAATCACAGATAGCGCAGGGTGTCCCTCTGCAATCAATTAAGGCCCCAGAAAGAATGAATCCAGAGGATTTCTGGAGTTTTACTTCGATTTCTTTATAATTATTGTACGAAGACGACAGGTGGTGTATGCCATTTGGTACAATACCCAATATAATTCTACACCGCTGTCAATATAAAAACGAACGTCGGCAACGTAGGCATATATAAAAATCTTCTTTATCGACGTCGATCAAGTTCCTCGACGTGTTTCACTTCACCTTAAGGACAGTCATAAAACTGCCTTCTCAACTCCCTATAGTCATTACGAGTTCGACCGTATGTCGTTTGGGCTCAAAAATGCGCCTGCTACTTTTCAGCGCCTAATCAACAAAGCGGTAATCGGCTTACAGAGGAACGAACTTTTCGTATACCTGGACGACATTGTTCTGTACGCTAGCTCCCTTAGAGGACACGAAATTAAATTTAATAAACGTGCAGCGCGATTGCGCAAGGCGAATCTTCAACTACAGCCTTACAAGTGTGAATTTTTGAGGAAAGAAGTCGATTATCTAGGTCACACCACAGAAGAAAATGTCATGAAAACCCCGGAAAAATCGAAACAGTAGACAAATTCCCAATCCCCAAAGAAGCAATAAACATGAAACAGTTTTTAGGTCTCGCAGGATACAATCGCCGATTTACTCAGAATTTCGCAAAAATCGCCAAATCTCTAACCAATTTGTTAGAAAAGAACGTAAATGTAAGCTTTCCTATCTGAAGCTCCGAGTTCCTTCTCACAAGGAAGGTATCCCAGGTCAATCTCTCCGATTTGATTTCTTTTATAATATGTTACAGCAGACTAAAAACTAAGCGACACGTATTTTTTTTTATCTGCCATTAAACACTTTAAGGGGATGAAACCACCATCCAAAGTAAGGCGATTTGGCAGTTTCACCCACAAGAACATATTTTTTAACCAATCCACCTGGAAAAGCTTTCTCATCACGAGAAATGAAACATAATTTTCTGAATAAAAAAAAAAATTAACGGGTGAGCCACCCCTCACTTTGGATGGTGATTTCACCCCCTTAAAGTGTTTAATGGCCGATAAAAAAATACGTGTCGCTTAGTTTTTAGTCTACTATAACCTATTATAAAGGAAATCAAATCGGAGAGATCGACCTGGGATACCTTCCTTGTCAGAAGTACTTCTCCTGGAGTCCATTTTGCAATCCCCACCTACACTTCCTTGACTGCATTAAATTCCCTTTTCACGTTCCTTTGCAACCAATCGGCTGCACTGCAAAATGCAGCCCGTTTTTGCTGTCAACCGATCCTCGGAGATTCTTCAAAAATTCCGCCCTTCCAAAACTTTCTCCAGTCTTCTTATCCTTAGATCTTCATCGCTAAGGCAGAATTTGTTAATCCAAAAAAAGGCAGTTTCTCCGACACCGACGCGAGTAGCCATTAGTTCCAAGGCGAATTCTTTCGCCCGGGTCGTAATACAAAAATTGTAGCACAGTTCACTGTTCCATATATACAAATAGACACACACATAATTACACGAAAATACTCGCGTGAGTTTTCGTTAAAGTTAGCGCGAGATCCATCGCACCGTAGTGCACGGAACATTGTAGAAAACACATTTAGAAAAATAGACATCTCATATAACAACATTTTTCATACATACTCAATGTTTATATCAAAATTCTAACTTGATAAAACTGTTAATATCGCCCATACTCTGATTTTTTATTTACTTCCTCTTTGGCTGATCACCATACATCATGATTTTTTACCTCTATATAAATTATGGTGCTTTGCCAGGTACCATATGAAGTATAGTATAAATATAGTGGACATACAAATTAGGACATAAGTATAGAAAACTTACATCATCCATAGTATGTGTAATAAAAATATCCCATGAATATATATGTAAATCTTTTTCACGCCATCATTTTTTATTAATGGGGATGTTTCCACCCCCAAAGATTTTTGTCGAGAAAATGCAAAAGGACGTCCTATTTTTTAGGAAGCTGCAAAATGACGATAGTTCATTACGTTGGGTTACACTGGAGGGGGGAGTGATCGCTAAAAGGGCGATTTACCCTTTCAAAACACCCGCCATAAAGAACCCATAATGCCGTTTTCTACCCTCGTTATTGCGAACATTTTGCCGTTCGTTCCATTAAAGTTGGTACAGTCCTGAATGAAACTGGGAAATTACCCCTTTGCGTGCCCAAAATTGGAGGGTAGTTCACCCCTTGAAACCACTTTAACGCACGTATGAAAAATACGTGGCTCTTAGAGTATGTTTTTCTACAAAACATAAAAAAAATTTAACAAAATCGGAGAGGAACATTTCGTGAACATTCCTGACAGAAATCTACAATAGAGAAGTAAATCAGTGGTTTATACATAATTAGGGTTTTCTTTTTGTTATACATCATATCGTGGTTTCTTGAAACAAGATCTGTGCAAAGTATTTAATTCCTGATGAAAGTGGTTCCGCGAAGCTCTGATCAGAGAATCGAACGTCTTAAACGTTTATAAACGAAGTATATTGAAATTTTGTACTATAATACCTGCGCGAGGCAATCGGAGGTATTTCTTTCTTTTTCCCTTTTATTTTTAGAAGCATACACCTTACATAAGGTTTGACCGATACCCTTGCAATGAGGATAGGCGTAGCGTGATTTCCCAGGATGCAGGATCGCGGGTACGAGATAAATATGGCTGGGGTACAGTTTCAAGTATAAATCGAATTCAACGTTTCTACATGGCGTAAATCGATCCCTACAGAGATCGTGTCAATAGAAGGATTACTCGACAGATTTGTAACGCGACCTGCTTTCACGGCATCATCCATTCTAGAAAAATAAGAATCGGAACAGACTATTTTTTATGGATCTACGTTAAAAATTAGTTGGGAAATTACAGGTGAGGGAAGGGGTTCAGTTCTTGTGAAACCTAAAATATAAAGTATTTTAGGAAGGGGTAATGAACAGGGTTTACGCGTACAATGGTTATTTCAGCCACAAACTGGAACAATAAAACTCAATTCTAAATAAAAACGTAATTTAAAAAATTGTAGTCTGATGTTATTGGACTTTGTTTCCCGCACGTGTAGTTAAGGTGAAGTGAAACGCGTCGAAGAACTTAATCGACGTCGATAAAGAAGATTTTTCTAAATGCCTACGTTGTCGACGTTCGTTTTTATATCGACAGCTGTGTCGAATTATATTGAATATTGTACCAAATGGCATCCTCCAGCTGTCGTTTTCGTACAATAAATATCAAGAAATAGAAGTAAAACTCCAGAAATCCTCTGGATTCATGCTTTCTGGAGCCCTAATTGATTGCAGAGGAATCCCCTGCGCCATCTGTGATTTCCAGGTCAATTAAATTTTCCCTCCGAGACCTCGTATACCCATAGTTTTAGCATAGAAGCGCATAAAACACTTTTTTCGTCTTTATGCCGTTCAAATGCGAGTTTATCGATTACCAGAGTGTTCTAAATTATCGTAAAATTGTCCTGACCCTTTCGATTCTCATAAAGGAGCATTCAATAATTGTATATTGATCGAAATATGAGAGTTCGACGTCCTTTTGGTTCTGGTCGGGGCTGAGTTAAATAATTTTGTTAAAAAATCCAAATTTTGAATGTGTCAGGACAATTCTTAGATGATCGCGAGTCATGTGTCAAAGTTTCGGACAGTTTGGACCAACAGCCTTAAAAAAAAAGTGTTGTAATCGAATCGGCTGATTTAAAGAGGGTTCCACTCCACCTTAAGGACCACAAAACTCAGTGGGAAGATCCAACCTACTCTGCGCGTTAATTTACACAATTAGAGCAAGTCATGTCATCAAGATCCTCGAATGTTATCCTCAAGCGCTTTTCGTGAAGCCATTTCTTACACAAGGCACGTTGCCGCATAACGGCAACCCCATTTTCTTGGGAAAGATTGCAGTACCAGTCCTCGGTCTTATTTGTGGTGCCACCCAGGCCCTGCGGAACGTGGAATATCCGTAAATTAATCGTATATAAATGTTTATTGAACGTATATGAGATGTATATAGATATCTATTAAGGGCGCTCACCACTCCAGCGGTTTGCAGAGTCTCACGGGGACAACGATTCTGAACGTATTTCTGAACCGATCGGGTTCAACGAGTGCTCGTTGCAAAGANATCAATGGCGATCATCTTCAGAGCGCTCCAGTCGTCTAGATGAGGAACGCCGCCGTAGATTGACTAGTGGCGGTGGATTCGAATATCTCAACACTAATAACTTTTACGAAATTATGTATTATGTCGCTTTAAATATATTGTATTACGACGCTTTAAATATAATAGAATGGTTCATTGAATGAAAATTTTCTTATTTAGCATTCACTATATAAATAGTACATGTTTTACGCGTGGAGGTTATTGTATACAGACTTTTATTTTCAGCATTGCATATTTTAATATAATTAATAAATGGTAGAAGGGAACCAGCGCGTGAATTAAAACGTTAACGAGTTTTAATCTGAAATCATGTTGTAATTCTTCTTTATTAACCCTTTGCGGGCTACCGCCGCATATATGCGTCCGACGTTTAGTCCAATATTGCCTGCACGTATTCATGAATTTCGCCTGTGTGTCAAAAGAGCTCCGTCTCCAAAGGGTTAAACGAAATGACATACTAAATTTAGAAATCAAAAAAGTGGCAAGTACCTCCGTTGAAAAAAAGGAACATGTAAAATAAAAAAGAGGACAGGCGATGAGTTTACGGTGGAGACTACGCAATAGATCAGTTTTATTTTAAACAAAAGGAATTTTTGTGCAATATTTTTGTTGTTATATGCGTACGTTACTTCCATTTTTACTAAAGGTAGTACTTTTATATATTTTTTTACGTTATACTTCACACTAGTCAATCCGTAAGCAGGATATATTTTTTTTGTGAAGTAATTACTTGTTTTATTCAATGCAAAGTTTATTAATTTCGTTATTTTACTCATAGTTTGAGCATTTTACACCAATCATTAATGTATGTGAAATCAAGTTTTATTTTTTTACATGCAAAGAGATTTTCATTTTATTCATTATGGACAGAACTTTTCGTTATATTAGCAGGCAAAAAAAATAACTGTTTCATTTCATTATTTTTAAAAGTTATACTCCGTTATACTCAATCCAGAAATAGCCTGCTTTTTTTCTCAAGTATTAAGATACAACAATATTAAGAATTCAGTTTTTATGTACAATTACTTACTTTTGTTTTGTTTCATTCCATATGAACTTTTAAGCCACGAACAGGGCATTTCTTATTTATATGTTTCAATATTATACATTAAAGTGGTGTTCGATGCTCACTTGTTTAAAAATTTGTTTTTCCATCTTTTTACCTTACCAACAAATAGTTGGAAAAATGTTTTATTTTAATTTTATGAAGATCGTTATTATTTTTTCCATAATTAATGAGACATCTTTTTATTTTCGACCAGTAATTATCAATTGATGCATTCGTTACTAGACACATTTCTTTCGTAATTTTATATAATAAGGATTACAATATAGAGATTCGTTTTCCCTAATGTTTTATTGTTTTGAATTGAATCATCAATTGATTGGTTGGGTTTCAGTTGATAGTTTGTGTAGACTTTATTAATATCAATAATGCTCTTGTAGACATGAATTCATGTAGATGTTTAGTAAATTTCTCGTTTGTTGCCCTTCACAACTTGACTACAGAATTACGTTTACTCATTTTATTTAGATTTTAGGGAAACGTGGTGTAGTTTATAGAACTGCAGAATTATAGTACTCTAATTTGGTATTTTCTGTAATTATATTAAATTATGGTCCCTCATAATGTAAAAATATTTTGTAATTTTAAACACAATCATTACACGGATCTAACGTTATAAATTTAAAACTTACTTCATAATTTTCATTGTCGTCTAATCTTTTTACATAAACATTTTATAATGTGTTTATAAGATGTCCATGTTTTCTTAATAGGAATTAATTCTTAAAACATTAGCACTAATTTTAAACGGACACTACACATCTGCATGAATTTAATAAATCACGAATGAATTAAAAAATATATTTTACATTACTTTTATTTAACGAACCGTTTTCGTACATTTGAACTGTCAACTTTGACTTTGGATCTCGATGCAACGACCTCCACGCGGTGAGATCTGGGAAGTTTCTGTCAGACATTGCCAGTAGCTTGCAAACAGCTGCTTTAGAATAATTGTATAAACGTAATTATATTTAAAGCGACAAATTTATACAGTGGTAATTGTTATTAATATTTTTATTTACAGCTTAATGTATTATTTGCTTCGGCCAAAATTCCAGCAATTTTAAACTCAAGCCAGTTCAGAGTTACGTACTGGCCGTGCACAATGTGTCAGGCCGAACATAGGCCGTGGCGAAGACGCTTTTAGTTGTGTAGTATATGTGCAAGATGCACGCACACATTGTTGCCGCGTCATCTAAGCTCCGCCCATAAGACGTTTCATCTCTCTCAACCCGAGTGAGAAAGAGCATTAGTTACCTCCCACCGAATTCGATGCTAATGCCATCTAGCGGTGGAAGTAATCGTCCCCACTTTGGTGGTGAACGCCGTTAAAGACCGGGCGTCGAACCTTATGACGGAAACCACGTCGCAGTTTACAGTGCACCTGAGATCACTCAGTGTGCTTTTGAGTGCCTATTT
Organism: Orussus abietinus; assembly: GCF_000612105.2. Classification (NCBI taxonomy): domain Eukaryota; kingdom Metazoa; phylum Arthropoda; class Insecta; order Hymenoptera; family Orussidae; genus Orussus; species Orussus abietinus. Next base: position 188,097 of record NW_019395996.1, read on the forward strand.
GAAGCATGTGCATGTTCATGCTACTCTAGAATCTTGCATGCTCTAGACTCTTTGGTAGCTACCTAATTTACACAAATAATTATGTAAAAAGTAATAATTAGTAATACCAGGTGAATAAGCTTAAATCCGCGGTTTGCTTATAGAATTGCGTTAGTGAGCATTTTAAGTTACTATGGACTCGCCATACTTTTGTTTTGTATGAACTTGACATCTGTCAACAATAATTAGTGCACATCATCAGCAATTTCATACAACAACATATACTTTTTCTTTGGTAATCATATCTAGTTACTTGACAGAAAAAGAGCATATGCGGGAACCTCTGCTTTTCTGCTTTAATTTGAAGAAATCGGCTGTCGAATCGCATCGAATGCTTGTGGAGGCCTATAGCGGAAGTGTTTTATCAGAAACAACGTGCAGAGATTGGTTTCGTCGATTCAAAGACGGCAATTTTGACCTGAGTGACAAGAAACGTGAAAATCGGCCCAGGAAGGTTAAGGACCATCAATTGGACGCTCTTTTGAACGAGGACGATACCCAATCGCAAAAAATGCTTGCCGAGCAATTGGATGTTACACAACCAGCCATTTCCATGCGTCAGCGTGCCATGGGAAATGTACAAAACCTCGGAAAATGGGTGCTGCATGAATTGACCGATAGGCAAATGGAGCGACCCCAAAACACATGCGAAATCTTGCTTGCCAGACAAAAAAGAAAGTCATTCCTTATCGAATTGTGACAGGCGATAAAAAGTGGATATTTTTCGAGAATCCCAAACGCAAGAAATCGTGGGTTGATCCCGGCCAATCATCAAACTCGTCCGCAAGACCAAATCGCTTCGGACGAAAGACGATGCTATACGTGTAGTGGGATCAGCAGGGTATCGTCTACTATGAGCTGTTGAAACCTGGTGAAACTGTCAATGCCCACCACTACCACCAACAACTGATCACATTGCACCGTACTCTACGTGTAGCTTCTCAACGAACAGCAGGAAGAGACCTCGGTTCGAGACAATCACGCAGTCAAGTCATGACATAGACGACACAAAAGCGAAAGCGAAACTGACTTAAATCGAAAGTAGAATAGTCCTCATAGATAATAAATCGAGTAGCATTACACGTATTGAAAAGTAATCCCACTTAGGGAACGACAACCTATATTTAACGTACAATCTTTGTATTCTCCTTTGTAGCTCTACAACGGACACTTCAGCGGTAGAACCGCCCGCAGCCCCTTTGAATAAACTCATTGTTTTGCTTTCCAATTACGTATTTATTGATTCACTCCGCCCAGACCCTAGCCGTGCACGTCTAACGCTCCGAGCATACTGTCTCGGGAAGAGAACCGAACATAGACCGTGGCGTACAGGGCGATGTCTTAACTTAATAAACATACCTAGGTTAATCGTACCGGTACGAACTACCCAATTATGCGATGATATAATATCGCCGCAAAAACGGCCTGACAATCACTGGTCCGGACGGCGGTGGCTGAGGGGGCGGGGACCGTGAGGGCCGCTGGCCACCTGTATTATATTTGTTTCATTCACGCCTTTTATGTTCAATTTTGTATTATTTTCTTAAAGGAACACGAACTCTATGAATGCGGGTTACGGCTCTAGGATGAGAACCTCTTTCTTTTTTTCCTGTTTCGATTAATTAACGTTCAGATGAATTAATCGTCCTCGATGTACCTTTTCTTCCTTTTTTGCCGAAAATAGGCGTTTTAATTATCTAATCAAGTATCTCGCACTCGATTAATTCATCCCTTCCTTTAGTAGGAAAACTGAGAGGATAAAACGTTGCCATTTTTCATAATCTCTTTGGCATTAAGCCATGTCAGGAATTTCCATATAGAAATTTCAATTTCCTTCCCCTAGTGCGAATAATTAAGCATTTTAAAGCCTCGCCAAATATCGTAGCCTGTAATGAGCGACGGCCCGGCACGGTGCACGCGATGCTCGACCGCCGCGGGACGATCACAAATAAACAGCCAGGGCCGTCAGAACGACGACCAGAGAAACGACAGCGGGGCACCCACGAAAAAGACCTAAGGAACATCATCGGAGGACAATTTTCACCACCGAAGATGGCACCTGCTTCCCCTTCCCGGGCCATCTGGACCATGTAGGGGTCCTGCCTGCCGAGGCCGCCGGATGCCGGACCAGCAGCGGCAGGGCCTCAGTTCGCCCTGGCTGGCTGGCTAGGTCCGAATTCCTGGCCAAGAGCCGGACCCCCTCACGGATTCCCTCTCACAATTATTTGATTGCAGTCGTCGCAAAATGACACTCCACCTTACAAGTGGCGGAAGGAAGGGGCAATAAGGCCCAAGGGTGAACGACTGCAAGCGAGAACACCGTCGGGCGACGTGAGAACGCCGTACTCTACGGCACTCTACGGCACTCTACGGCACGCCACACCACGCCACACCACGCCACACCACGAAACGGCACACCATGTGCGAAAACACTAGAAAAGATGTCAATAACGCTCGAAAACGCTCGAAAAACGCTTGATAACACTCGAAAACTCTCGAAAAACGCTCGGTAACGCTCGCAAACGCTTAAAAACGCTCGAAAAACGCGTGAAAACGGTCGAAAAACGCTCAATAGCCCTCGATAACGCTCGAAAACGCTCGAAGACACTCAATTACACACGAAAGACGCTCGGTAACGTTCGTAAACGCTCGAAACCGCACGAAAAGCGCTCGAAAGCGCTTGAAATATAACGATAACGCTCGATAACGCTCGATAATGCTCAAAAACGCTAAAACGCTTCAAATACTCCATTTGAAACCAACATTTTATTTGGCGAGCACCCGAAATGTGTCAAAAGTAAACTACATATTATTATAATTATAAATACATGGAAAGTATCGACTTACAAGTACATCAAGCTGAAAGTGTTAAAACGTTAAACTGTATCGGAAGAAAATTGAGTTATATGTTAAAGTAAAAGAGAAGTTGATATCAGAAAGTATCAATACCAGTGCACCAATCTCAAAGTGTCAATATTAAAATTGGTATCGAAAATAACATGAACTCATTGTAAATGATACAAAGAAAACGACATTTCTGACGAGTAATACCTAAAAAGATTACTAATTTACGAAAAGAATGTTTCCTAATGGTGAGAAATTTGAAGATGTTTGACATGAAGTTGATTTCATAATCGATGTTTATTTATTGATAGTTCAAAATTTGTTTAAATACCAGTAAATTAAATTTCTTCCATTGTCAAGAAATAAAACCAAATGGAATAACAAAAGAGTTATTGATTTATATCCATGTAACGAAATGTAAAAATCATACGCGAAATGACTCTGCTTATATCCGCGGCTAGGTAAACCTCGGGAGAATTTTTCGCAGCATTCGAAGAATTTCGCGCGAACATTTCTAGAAGCGATCGCACACACACAGATTCGCTGCATGTGAATTCTGTACGTGACCCGACGCGTGCCCAAAGCTCCGCATCGCATCGACTTCGGGGCAATGATGTACTTTAAATTTTTTTTCATCATTTTTCATCTTTCGCCGACTGGCGTGATCCACGTCGTTCATGACTCACGTGCTCGGTGTTTAACAATGTTATTGAAATTATGTTAATTACCATTGTTTTATCGTGAGCCGGAATATTTCAGGACAAATGTTTTGCAGTAAAGTTTGCAGTAATGTACGGGACAAATACTTCAACCAGAGATTTTTAACTTACGAGCTCATTCTCAAAATGATGATTATAATTAAAATTTGTGCAACGAATGAGATAACGGTAGCAACGTGGGTAACTAAATAATAATACTAACGATAAGAAAGATTGATACTCTTATCTTACGGTACGATTTTAATTAATTTCACATTAACTATTAAAATCACCTCATGGACGGTGAAACAAATAATGAAAAGCTGAACCCACAATCAAAAATTACATAACTGCAATGTGTTTTGTCCAATTGCTATGAATTGTAAAACGTGACGAATAAAATTTGCGTATAAAACCGAACCCACCCTACTCTTCCTTCAGAATTTGAACTTGCGACACGTATACTGGACTCCATCGATGGTTTCCTCCTGGTCCGCACTGCCTTCTCCGGCCACTCCTCAGCGTACCAGCGACGGGAGCAGCGCGGAATTCGAATCGCTCGAGGGGCAGAATGGATTTCCTAAAGAAAATAAATATTTATAAACAAAAACAATTAATGAAAATTATTTTAGTATTATTGTGGAGCGTCCCTGACCCACCTAACGTAGTTTTTGTTAAATGATAATTTACAGAATTTTATAAAGAATATAATAGAACATGTTTTATTAAATGTTAACAAGTTTCTTAGCGATTCAATTGTTCCATCCACTGAACCGAAGTTAGAATATTATCTTAGCTTAACAGAAATAGTTTCTAAATATATATATAGTGAAATACTGTAGGAAAATTTAAGATGCATCAACTATCGGATATAGAAACGAAATCATGATTTCATGTCTGTTATATATTTACGTTCTACGCCATTCTTCGTATACCTCGAATAAATGGACACCTGTAAATCATTAAATGTGCATGTAAATGAGCACCCGTAAACATAAGAAAGACTTTTCGTATCCGAGTTATTTATAAACGCAAATCGGAGTAACTCTTATGAATTGATTTCATTCGAAATAGGTATCAAAAACGTAAAACCCCATTTCCATTTCGTATTTGATATAAGAACAATAAATTATTATGGATTTCCAATTTTAAATAGATTTTGAATCTATTTGCGTTTGAAATTAAATACTTCCAGAGAAATGAGAATATTAGAAAAGAATCGATCAGAATGATACTTGTTCTGTCAACTGAATCAACTCTCGAAAAAGTTAAACAACAAGAGTAGGTATACTGGGCCGGTTCTGGATAGATTAGTATGCGTGCACACGTACACGGACACACACACGTGCGCAGCGCCGGCCTATGCGGCTGAGTCCCTCCCCCCTCCCCCTTTCCCCTTGCCGAGAAGACCCTGGGCCCCTCGTCTGCGTGCACACGTAGGGCACGCACCCATGCACACCGATAGCCTATGCGTGCAAGTCCCCTTACCCCCACCGCCTTCCCTACCCCGCCCGTCGGACCCCGCTACACCCTCTGAAACGTTGACGCAACGTTTCCTCCCTCACCCACCGCGAACAACACCTTTGAGATTGGAATTTGCCGTCAGCCATTCGATTCCCCGAATTCTGCCATCCGCCACTCGATTCCAATAATCGCGTCGGCACCTATGGTCCCCGCAGCGTTGGAAGACTCGCGATGAGATTCTGAGAATTCCCGTCGATCTTGGAGGACAGCCGTTATCTCCCTCGACGCAGGAACCCGCCGGCTCTCGTCCACCGCAACGTAATTCCGCGAATTTGTCGACTTCGGAGAATTAGGAATCCGTTGGCTCTCGTAGACATCGCACTTTGGAATCTTCCGGAACCTTTACCTCAAACGCGGTAGCCGCTACCTTTCAAAGGGGTGATTGCGATTCTAAGAACTTTTTCAGCTGCCATCGATCAACAAATTCGCGGTACAGATATCGACCGTAATTCCACGAATTTGTCGACTTCGGAGAATTAGCTCTCGTAGACGTCGGATGATAGCACATTGGAACCTTCTAGAACTTTTGACCTCAAACGCTTCTCTCTGTCTCTCACCGTCAATGATTCCAGGAAATCCCCCTACAATGTTTCTTTTTTTTTTTTTAACAAAGAGGGCTCCCTGTATAAAAGGGCTGCATCGAGACGTATTCATTATTCTGATTGTTAGCGAAGCCTTCGCACACGTTTAAAAATGGATACCGCAAAGTGTAAGAAATTGATTGAGATTATGGAGGGAGCTTATACAGTATTGAAGAAACAAAGTTCGAACGCGGAAATTGAAAAGTGGGTAAAATTTGATGTTCGGAATGATACTTGTTCTAACAACTGAATCAACTCTCGAAAAAGTTAAACATCACGCGTAACTCGAAATAGCCACATAGGCAAAAACAGATGAGATTAAATTGCTTACCTGCATTTTAAATACAAATACAAGTCATAAAATTACGTGTCCGAAAAAGCCATAAGCAACGGAGGGTTAACATTACGACTATATGGCACAGTTAATTCGAGACGACATTTTTCGTGGAGGAATTGATCCTCCATACCCTCTGTTAATTACTTGATCGCGGTCGCTGCAAAATGACAATACGCCTTGCGAGCCGCGGAAGGAAGGGGCGATAAGGCCCGACGGTGAACGACGGCAAGCGAGAACGCCGTCGGGAGGCATAAGATCCACGAGAGAGCAACGGAGAACGCCGCTTAGGATGGAACGAGACCGCACCCCGGGGTAGAGAGAGAGAGTCTTCCTCGCCAGAGTGTAGACATCGATGCTAATTCGATTATCGGGAGCCGATACCGAGACCCTCACAACAGGGAGTGGAAGGCCCGAGACAGGAGTTTTAAGAGCGGTAGAGAAAGCCCGGTGCCTATGCGACCCGTAGGAGTAAGAGAGAACGCCACGTCTAGGACCCTCGAGCCCCGAGCAGAGCCGGCCCAGACGACGGGAAACTTATTTTTGGTCTTCTCCTTCCCTTTTCCCTCCACGTGTCACATTTGTCAGGAAATACATATAACGAAATATTGGGAATTTAAATTTATTTTGGGCTGTAACGGGACTGTTCGACCGTCGCAAAACATACTACAACTTGTTTGCGTATAATATCATATTGCAATAATGTCAATTCCTTCGAAAATATAAAATTTTATTTCCAATAGTGTTTCGTCTATTTACTGTGCTAATTTTAGTTTGCGTTTTTTGCAGAATTTCTCTTTATATCATTTTGCTTTAATGTCAATGCCGTCCATTTGTTTTACTTTAAACCACGGAACTCTGAAATTTCATAATTTTTCAGTTTCCACATGGTTTATAAATTTGCATGTCTTAATAAAGCAGGAACGACGAAAGGTTAATGTTACGTGTGGATGGCATAGTTTATTCGGGACGACAGTTCTCGCTAAGGAATCGACCCTCCTTTCCCTCTGTCAATTACTTGATCGCGGTCGTCGCAAAATGACAATCCACCTTGCGAGCCCTGGAAGGAAGGGGCGATAAGGCCTGCGGGTAAACGACGCCAAGCGAGAACACCGTCGGGAGACATAAGACCCGCGAGAGAGCAAGGGAGAACGCCGTAGGGAGACATAAGACCCGCGAGTGGGCAAGGGAAAACGACGTTCCGGAAGGAACGAGGCCGAGGGCCGGGGCTGAAAGAGAATCTTCTCCTCCAGCGTGAAAACATTGACAATAATCCGCTTATCGGGAAACCGACATTGATACCCTCACAGCATGGGGTGGGAGGCCCGAGACCGGAGTCTTGAGAGCGGTAGAGGAAGCCCGGGGCCTATGCGACTCGTAGGAGCAAGCGAGAACGCCACGCCCCTCGAGCCAAGTCGGCGGCCGAGCCGTGCCGGCCATGCAAGCGTGAAACCGTTCTCTGGTCAGGACTCGAAGCCCGAACGCATAAGTCTGTCTCTACTCTAAGAGACGGTTAGAGCATCAAATAAGCCATCTCACTCGGACACAAGGCTTCCAGGGCGGATATAGAGAGACAAGTATGCAGTCCCCTTACCACACCGGCCCTCCGGCCACTTACTACCGCCGAGGCTGAGTGTCGACGGACTCGAACGCTTCCCGAATGACTCACACCCCTCCGCCCCCTTTACCCGCCATGTGTAACGTTCATCAGAGAAGTCATATAACAAAATATTGGCCATTTAAATTTATTTTGGGCTGTAGCGGGGCTGTTCGACAGTCGCGAAATACGCTACAACTTGTTTGCGATGCGACGGGAATTTCGTGTCCGTAGTCGGCAAACAGTCATACGCCCGGTGTACATTAGCGAAAAAGGTGTCAAGCCCGATCATCGGCCCTTCCGGGAGCCCGATTTATTTAGGGCGCCAGGTGCGCGCGCGCACCTCGGGATCCCGGTACCCGGTAGCGCGAGCAAGCCGACTCGGTCCGATCGACGGGACCCACCCGGGCGTATCCGACCAGCTGCCCAGACCCGTTAGGACTTTAGGCCCTTCGCAGCACGGCAGAGCCGGGGGGTTCGGACTATCGGGAACACGAACGAGGAAAAGTCCAATTCGGGATTCGCTAACCGGGCTTAGGTAAATTAACAAAACGGAACTGCGATAGACCCTCCCTTCGGGAGATTTATTTCGCCTCTCGGCCCTACTCGATAACTCGTTACAATATGGGCGAGACTTCACGCTGAGTCGATACGGGAAAACTCAAAACTAGAAAATTGAACATTAACGGGACCAACGAAATCAAATAAGGCTCGCGATCACAGAAACGGACTCCCCGGTGGAAGTCCGGACAGAGTACAACACCCTCGCGGACGGACCTTTAACTTACCCCTGGGACTGAAGTTTGAACTGTCTCCATTCTATAACCTGCGTGCGAGGCACCTGTAACTCTGGGCGAACGCTAGTCCCCTTGAGTTGACCGAGTCTACGAGTCGTTCCTGTAAACCGAGAAACATTGAAAATAAAGTACCTTCATTACTTTGCTCGACGAAGTCTTTGGCTGATTTCAACCATCTGGAAGCGAGTCCCAAAAACAAACCCACGAGGCCCGGTTCGATCGACATCCTCGGGTAATCGCTATCACCGCTCCCGAGTAAACGATCCCCGACCTAACAGAACTCGGCACCGGCTCGCGGTATGGCCCTACACCTCCCACCCACTCCAACCTGCTTGCGAGCAGCCACCGAAAAGTGAAATACAACTCTTAAAAGCTTCACGAAACGGTAAGGGGCGCGATACACTTGAGCGGGTGGGAGTCTCCGCCCGTTGGAATTTTACGATAAAACGTACGCGCCCTCCGCGGTCCACCCCGCAGGCGGCGGCGGGAATCGGGACCCGGACACTCTAAATCTGCGAAAGATCTCCCTTCGAAGTTCGGAAGTCGCGCGGGCGAAAAGAAAAGAAACAACCGGGATTAAAGCCTAAATCGACCGGTCGAACATTAAATGGCGGCGATCGCGGCGCGGTATCGGCTCACGGATTGGACAATATGGCGGTCAAAAAGGCCCCCTGGGCAGGCTCGGGCTCACCGGTACGATGCCCGCTCAGGCCGGGACACTCCTCGTTCAGCGGCTTCGCCTCGGTGTAGCGGGACGGCGCCCTTCGGGAGCGACGGTACGGCGCCCTTCGGGACTCTACGCCGGGCGGTAAGCGCTGACGGGACGGGACGAGACGACGAGAGTGTGACCACGCTGACGATCCCTCTGGCAATGCCGGATGCGCCGGAAGATCCTACACTCCAGCTTCAGTGTCCACCTGGTGGGCCTAACGGAACTTCTTACCGGGCCCCGACCTGCCATCTCGCCTAGTTTAAATAGGTCACTGGGCCGCCTAATTAGGGCGGCCGTCGACTGCTGGAAGCAGGACCTTCGAACTCGGGGCCCCGCGCGCTGTCCGTGAGCCTGTGAAAATTCTTTCCGCGCGCCTTGCGCACCGTGAAGCCTATGACAAGTTTTACATTATTATGAAAACAATAATACTTAAGCTTGTGATTGCCGGAGGAACTCCTCCCCGCTCCGGTCTTAAAATTCCTTGTGACGAGCTACGATTTTTGCTACGTCACAGCGTATAATATCATATTGCAAAACTGTCAGTTTGTTCCGCAATATAAAATTTTCTCTCCAATTATGGTTCAATCTTTTACTGTTGTAAGTTCAATGTGTTCAAGTAATCAAATTTTAAAATTAACGAGAAATCCTGTGGTTTTCTCATTGCTTCATAAACTTACTTTTTATATTATGGCTTTCCAGCGTTATTCGTTCAATTCGTGCATACTTCAATCTTTTGACTACATTTTACAGTAATGTATTTGAGGTCAGGTTGAGAAAAATTAAACCATCAATTTTCTAGCAATTGATTTCCTTTTCAGGGTATTGGTCGGGGCGAATCGGGAAAAGATGGTTAGGAACTACGTTAAGCAGATTGGCCATCGAGTGTACAAAAATGACACCCACGAAATCTTTCAGACTACACTCGAGCGAGAAAAACGGGACCAAATAACTTTGACAGATACTAAAGAAATATATAAAGTTTTATATTGGCTGCTTATTTTTAAGGAGAATAAAATGTATTTTAAGACATTCACAAAATTTTATATTGCGGAACGAATTGACAGTTTTGCAATATGATATTATATGCAAACAAGTTGGAGCGTATTTCGCGACGGTCGAACAGCCCCGCTACAGCCCAAAGTAAATTTAAATGGCCAATATTATTTCGTTATATGCATTCTCTGACGAACGTTACACATGGATGGTAAAGGGGCAGAGGGGCGTGAGTCATTCGGGAAGCGTTCGAGTCCGTCGACACTTAACCTCGGGGGTAGCAAGTGGACAGGCCGGTGCGGTTAGGGGACTTGCATACTTGTGTTTCTCTATATCCGCCCTGGAGGCCGTGTGTCCGAGTGAAATGGCCTATTTGATGCTCTAACCGTCTCTTAGAGTAGTGACAGACATATGTGTCCGGGCTTCGAGTCCTGACCAGATAACGATTTCGCGCTGGCGTGGCCGGCACGGCTCGGCCGCTCACTATTGGCTCGAGGGGCGTGGCGTTCTCGCTTGCTCCTACGAGTCGCATAGGCCCCGGGATTCCACCACCGCTCTCAAGACTCCGGTCTCGGGCCTCCCACCCCCTGCTATGAGGGTATAGTCATTTTGCGATGACCGCGATCAAGTAATTGACAGAGGGAAAGGAGGGTCGATTCCTTAGCGAAAACTGTCGTCCCGAATAAACTATGCCATCTACACGTAACTTTAACCTTTCGTCGTCCCTGCTTTATTAAGACATTGTTACGTCCCGTCCTTCTTGATGGTAAAAAGGTGGAAAAAATTGAAGAGATTACAGGGATATGGAAAGAAATGGAAGTTAAGATTCGGGATACCGAATCTTAATACCGGTCCTGGGACCAGCTCGTCTAATCTATTTGGACTAAATTTACTTGGGATTCTGGTTTAGGATTGACAAGTTGAGAAGCTGCCAGTCGAACTATATGACCGACTGACGATTCGGATTCTGAGTAGGCCAATTCAATATGGGCCAAACGAATTATGAGAAATTGGACCACTAATGTGGAAAAAGAAAATAATAAGCGGCTTGAATTCCTTAATAAAGCATTTATTACGGATAGAATAAAACAATAACAATATAATAGATAATGGTTTAAAAAGAAAGATATTAATGTTATTAAGGAAAAAATCGTGTAAATTTAATTAAATTACAAGTATTATACAAGCTTAGTTAGGGAAATAAGATGTAGGCGTACCTGGATTCAATATAATCCACCAATAGAAGAGACTGATCTCTTTAAATCGACACTTGGCTGAGGACGTGTTTGCAAAATGGACTCGTCTGAACTGAGCTGGAACTGAAACTGAACTGAATTCGCGCTCTTGAGACATGAGCCCTTTTAAAGGGGTTCGTCTTTCCTTTCAATGACCTAATCGATGGAGTGAGATTTCAAAACGTCTAAACATCGATATCTTTAGTTTGATAATCGATTGGTTTGTCATGCTGTCTAAATTGATATCAATACGCCGTCTTCCGATTTCCCTTTACAGTTTATAAGATCTTAGCCTAAATACGCTACACGCTCGTGAATCAGCTCCAACGAGTGCCAATAAAACTCATTAGTACTGTGACGTAGCAAAATAGTTGCTCGTCACAAGGAATTTTAAGACCGGAGCGGGGAGGAGTACCTCTGGCAATCATTAGGATAAGCATTATGTTTTTTGATAAGAATTTAAAATTTGCGATAGATTCTACGTCGCGCAGGTGCCGGTCGCATAGTGCGCGCGTAAACATCCTCTTTACAGGCTCACGGATAGCGCGCGAGCCTCGAATTCAGAGGTCTTGCTGCCATCAGTCGGCGGCCGCCCTAATTAGGCGGCCTAGTGACCTAATTTAAACTAGGCGAGATGGCAGGTCGGGGCCCGGTAAGAGGTTCCGCTAGGCCCGCCAGGAGGACACCGGAGCCGGAATGTAGGATCTTCTGGCGCATCCGGCATTGCCAAAGGGATTGTCAGCGAGGACAGACCCAGTCAGCTATTCCCGTCCCGCTAGGCGCCGTACCGCCGTTACCGAAGGGCGCCTTACCGCAGCTCCCGACAGGCGCCGTGCCGCAACTCCCGAAGGGCGCCGTCCCGCCACGCCTAGGAAAAGCTGCGGAGCCAGGAACGTCCCGGCCTGAGTGGACCTCTGACCGGTGAGCCCGAGCCTGCCCAGGGGGCCTCTTAGACCGATATTTCTCCCGTGTGACCGTGAGCCGATACCGCGCCGCGACCACCGCCATTTCGAGTCCCACCAGCCGGACATTATTGTAAAATCGTAAATTCCGTGCGTGCCTCCCGAGTGTCTTGGGGAGGACTTTCGCCTCTGTTGAAGGGCCGTGTTCGAGCCGCGGAAAGCGCGTCGCCCTTTAAATTTTTATGTTAAGTTCCGACCGGCGGAGACTCCCACCCGCTCAAAAGTATCGCGCCCCGTACTGTCGATTGCCTAATCCCGGAAGTGGATAGGACTACCGTTTTAGGCTGCCCGTGAGCAGGTCGGAGTGGGTGGGAGGCGTAGGGCCGTATCGCGAGCCGGTGCCAAATCTCTTTGCGCAGTTATCGAAGGCACCGGGCTCTTATCGGGGCACTGGGGGCCCAAAATAGGTCCGTCCGCTAGGGTGTAGTACCCTGTGCGAATTCCCACCGGGGAATTCGCTTCTGTAATCGCGCGCTCTAAATTTTTTGTCATTGGTCCCGTTATGTTTCGATTTCCCCCGTTTGAATTTTTTTCCCGTACCGAGTTGGCGTAACGTCTGCCGAGTTTGTGACGCGCTTCCGTGAAGGGCCCAGCGATATAAATCTCCCGAAGGGAGGATCTACCGCAGTTTTGTTTCTCGTCATTTTACCCTACTCCGGTAACCGAATCCCGAGTCGACTCCTCCTCGCTCACACTTCTCGGAGTACGAACCCCCCGACTCTTCCGTGCCGTGAGGGGCCTAAGGTCCTCGCGGGGCTGGGTAGCCGGTCGGATACGCCCAGGGGAAGGTCCCGTCGTCAGGCCAAGTCGGCGTGCTCGCGCTACCGGGTACCGGGATCCCGAGGTGTGCTTGCGCACCTGGCGCCCTAAATAAATCGGGCTCCCGGAAGGGCTCGGCCACTGTTTCGCGTTAGATCCCTGGCGTATGACGGTTTGCCGACTAGGGATAGGAAATTCCCGTCGCAGTACTTAAAGCTAGAGATAATTTATCGGGTGGGTTACGTGGGACGTAACAACATGCAAATTTATAAACCATATGGAAATTGAAAAATGATGAAATTTCAGAGTTCCGTGGTTCAAAATAAAACAAATTGACGGCATTGACATTAAAGCAAAATGATATGGAGAGAAATTTTGCAAAAAATGTAAACTAAAATAAGTACAGTAAATAGAGGAAACACGATTGGAAATAAAATTTTATATTTTCGAAGGAATTGACATTCTTGCAATATGATATACGCAAACAAGTTGTAGCGTATTTCACGACTGTCGTACAGCTTCGCTACAGCCCAAAGGTAAATTTAAATGGCCAATATTTCGTTATATGAATTCTCTGACGAAGGTTACACATGGAGGGTAAAGGGGCAGAGGGGGGTGAGTCATTCGGGAAGCGTTCGAGTCCGTCGACACTCAGCCTCGGTGGTAGCAGATGAACGGAGGGCCGGTGCGGTAAGGGGACTGCACTCTTGCGACTCTCTATATCCGCCCTGGAGGCCATGTGCCCGAGTGAGATGGCCTATTTGATGCTTTAACCGTCTTTTAAAGTAGAGACAGACTTATGCGTCCGGGCTTCGAGTCCTGATCAAATTACGTTTTCGCGCTGGCGTGGCCGGCACGGCTCGGCCGCCGACAAGTGGTTCGAGGGGCGTGGCGCTCTCGCTTGCTCCTTCGGGTCGCATAGGCCCCGGGCTTCCACTACTGCTCTCAAGACTTCGGTCTCGGACCTCCAACCCCCTGCTGTGAGGGTATCAATGTTGGTTTCCCGATAAGCGGATTATTCTCAATGTTTTCACGCCGGCGGAGAAGATTCTCTTTCAGCCTAGGCCTACGGCCTCGTTCCTTCCGGAACGTCGTTCTCCTGTGCTCTCTCGCGGGTCTTATGTCTCCCGACGGCGTTCTCACTTGGACTCCTTTACCCGCAGGCCTTATCGCCCCTTTCTTCCAGGGCTCGCAAGGTGGATTGTCATTTGGCGACGACCGCAATCAAGTAATTGACAGAGGGAAAGGGGATCGATTCCTTAGCGAAAACTGTCCTCTCGAATAAACTATGCGGTCTACTCGTAACTTTAACATTTCGTCGTCCCTGTTTTATTAATACATGCAAATTTATAAACCATGTGGAAACTGAAAAATGATGAATTTTCAGAGTTCCGTGGTTTAAAATAAAACAAATTGACGGCATTGACATTAAAGCAAAATGATAGAAAGAAAAATTTTGCAAAAAACGTAAACTAAAATAAGCACAGTAAATAGAGGAAACATGATTGGAAATGAAATTGTATATTTTCGATGGCATTGACATTCTTGCAATATGATATTATATGCAAACAATTTGTAGCGTATTTCGCGACGGTNTCTCTCTCTCTCTCTCTCTCTCTCTCTCTCTCTCTCTCTCTCTCTCTCTCTCATCCTGAGCGGCTCTCTCGCAGATCTTATGCCTCCCGACGGCGTTCTCGCTTGCCGTCGTTCACCCTCAGGCCTTATCTGCTCTTCCTTCCGCGGCTCGCAAGGGGGACTGTCATTTTGCAGCGACCGCGAGCAAGTAATTAACAGAGGGAATGGAGGATCAATTCCTCCACGAAAAATGTCGTCTCGAATTAACTGTGCCATATAGTCGTAATGTTAACCCTCCGTTGTCCATGCCTTTTTCGGACACGTAATTTTATGACTTGTATTTGTATTTAAAATGCAAGTTAACGATGTAATTTCATCTGTTTTTGCCCATGTGACTTTTTCGAGTTACGCTTGTTAGTAGGTATACTGGGCCGGTTCTGAATAGATCAGTATGCGTGCGCACGTACATGGACACACACACCTGCGCACCGCTGGCCTATATGTGTAAGTCCCCTTACCCCCAACCGCCTTGCCTACCCCGCCCGTCGGACCCCGCTCCATCCTCTGAAACATTGACGCAACATTTCCTCCCTCTCCCCCCGCGGACGACAACATTGAGATCGGAATTTGCCGTCAGCCATTCGATTCCCCGGATTCTGCCATCCGCCACTCGATTCCAAGAATCGCGTCGGCACCTCTGTTCCCCGCAGCGGTGGAAGACTCGCGACGAGATTCTAAGAATTCCCGTCGTTTAGAAGGGATTGCCGTTATCTCCCTCGATGCAAGAATCCATCGGCCATTTGACACCGGAAGATCCGCGACATAATTCCGAGAATTCCCTTCGTCCGTCGATTTTTGGAGGACAACCGTTATCTCCCTCGACGCAGGAATCCACCGGCTCTCGTCGGCCGCTGCGTTCGCCACTCGATTCCAAGATTCGCGTCGGCACTTTTGTTCCCCACAACGGCGGAAGACTCGCGACGACATTCTGAGAATTCCCGTCGATCTTGGAGGACAGCCGTTGTCTCCCTCGACGCAGGAATCCGCCGGCTCTCGTCAGTCATTCGACATCGGAAGATTCGCGACGTAATTCCGCGAATTTGTCGTCTTCGGAGAATTAGAAATCCGTTAGCTCTCGTAGACGTTGGACGATAGCACTTTGGAACGTTCTAGAACTTCTGACCTTAAACACTTCTCTCTGTCTCTCACCGTCAACGATTCCAGGAAATCCCCTACCATTTTTTAAAAACAAAAGAGGGCTCCCTGTATAAAAGTGCTGCATCAGGACGTATTCATTATTCGAGTGATCAGAGTCAGGTTATGCGGAACAGTGAGAAGCAGCGTGAAGTTGCAGTCTGCATAGAATTGCTGGAAGACGCTCCCATGGGCACGGTGGTTGAAACAGGAACGTTATGGGCTCGGTGAAATAGTTATCGGTTCCAATTAGAGAAAACTCCTTTAAAACAAATTTATTCGACGGTTTCTTAAATCCTTGCAGATCTACGATGACCTCCATTTCCTTTTTCAAACTGCGCAGGAGGAAGCGATCGAGGCTTTTTATACCAACTTCTTCACCCCACCACTGATCGTATTGTACTCAACGATACGATCGTGCAGGATTAAGCAAAATGCCGATGTTTCGGCAGGGAAATTCTTTTCAGCCTCAAATTCGTGGCGAATGTCGACCAGTCCGAACTTGAGGGACTCGTTTTGTTTCGAGCAATTGATGACGATCAGAGGCAGAGGAGGGTTTCTCTTTAACAGCGGCTCAAGGTCTTTACCGTAATACGACGCTTGAAAGTTTGCGTACATCTCGTACAGCAGAGCAAACAGATTGCGGGCAATGTCAAGGTTCAAACTTCCATAAGGGTAACATTGTGAATTCAAAAAGAGTTTAACGTCCCTGACGTTACAGTGATCGACGTGACTCGCGTTTTTGTCGTTCTTATTCTTTCTGTTCGTCTGGAAACCCAGGACGACGTATCGAGATTTTTCCAACTGTGTCGACGTCTTGACGGTCCACACGTGTTTCGAAATGGTGGGGAGAAGAGGATACTCATATAACTCCCAGGTACGAAAGCTCATGGAGATGGGTGCATCTTTCTCGATGAACTTCAACAATTCTATCTTTCGTCGATCCGAGACTCTCACGTACGGCATCAACCACTCCAAGTTCTGAATTACGACTTTGTATTCCTCAGAAGCAGTTTGCACGATCGCATTGGCGTCGCTCTTGGCCCTCGTCAGAATCAATTCATGTTTAGCGTTGACAACGATCTTCCGATAATCCTCCGCGAATCCCAGTATCATGCTCAGCGGTATGGATACGTCGAAGTAACCGGCTACATCGGTCAATTTCGATTGCTCGGTGATCCAACCGGCGTTTTCCATCAATGCGCGTTGACCGGGTGTTAGGGAAAGGTAACCCTTCATGAGACTCGTGAGACCAACGTTCTTGTTTCGATCGATCTCGATGGCGTTCATTTCATAGCGAATTTCCTCGAAGAGATGACAGATGGCGTTATTGACCAAAGCCGTACTAGCAGTCACCGTAGACCCATCTTTCTTAACCAGCTTCCCGTATACGTGTAACGAACTTCTGCTCGGTAGTAAGCACAGGTCTTGGTGTTGAACGGAGATTCGAATCTCGTCGCTGTTATTGAACGTTGACGAGGCGTAAGGTTGGTGCGCATGCGTCTCGCAGTGCGCTATGGACTTGTCGAAGATGACGGGCATCCGAATGTTCAACGTTTCTTCCTCCATGGTATGCACGCTTTGAGAAGCGATCGATGACTGGTTTCTTTTCGGTATATCGGTTTGCTATTATAGCCGCTACCGATCTTTCTGTTGTAAACGATTCCCATTATTGCATGGATTTAACGTGTAGTCTTATCGTTATGACCTCCCCTTGAAAATTGACCAAGTCTCCGTCCTGATCGACTATTCGAATCTGTAGATGATCTATGGTCTTGGTCACGATCGGAAGGTAAATGACGTGCGATGGCACCTCTATGATCTTATATCCCGGTGGTACGACCGGGAAGAATTCGTGTATAGTATGCACCTTGCGTTCGTTGATGTAGGCCCCCGCGGTAATATTACATTCGACTCGCAAAGCGTTTACTTTGAGAATGGTTACGGGTACATCGGACGTATGCAATATATTGGCTTTCAAAATGCGTGGAGTGAAGCCCAATAGACGACCTATGGAATCGTTCGGTAGAAAATTGACGTCACGGTTACACTTAACTTCGCTGCATAACGTATAATTGTTAGGTCTAATGTTAACGATAATATTCTTATCCTTCAATGCGCTCTGCACGTAGTTCTCGCTATCTCATAGCTTCCAGTGGGTATAGCAATAATTTCATCCCCGATGTAAAACTTATTGTGACCGGTATCCACGTTAGGAATTGAATTGAAAGTTAACAGCTCGATGAGTCCGAGAGTATAATTTTTATACGGAGAAAGTTCAACGGGAGGAAAATATTGAGTTTCGAGTACGGAGGAGGTGCCCGATAAAGTCAGCGTAAATGAATCTTCCATGATTGCGATCGATGGACTGACATCATGAAACTATGCACTACGTTTATATAAACTGTACTTATTCCTACGATTTAGTTGCCCGCAAAGAAACTTTAGACACAAGTGTCCGCAATCGAAAGTATCACATTTCTGATATCGTTCGTAATTGTACTCTACACTACCAACACCGAGATATCTCATGAGATCCAATGGCGGTCGAAGATTACCGAAACTATCGAAATAAACGACTCGATCGTTCGTCTTCTTGTATGCAACCCAATGAGTTCCGGGACCATCTTCGTCGTCGAGATTGACTATCGCCGATTCGTATCTGTACGGTCCATTCTTCGGCATAGCGTTCCGCATAAAGACTCCACGAAAATGTGGTATCTTGACAATTTTTGCGTACTTGAGCAGGTCGGCATCAGTTAACGCCCGGTATGGTAGTTTCGTTTCAAGTTTTTTGGCTTCACGTGAATACCCAGTCCTTTCCTATAGGGTTTCAAGTACAACCCCTTGTCCAGTGTAATGGCTTCCATCGACTTGTTATGCCTCTCGCTTTCCTTCAATTGTTCCTTGGATGCGTTCGCATCGTTTACAGCTTTTGCGATGCCTGCCGCTCTACCGGCCAACGCTCCAGCGGCACTGAGACCCGCAAATACGGGGACGAGAAAGGGTAGGAAGCCTCCAATTTTTTATGGTACTGATAGAACGCGCGGTTTACGAACCTTGCGTTTTCCACCCGCTTGTTTAACAACCATTTGCGCGCCCTTGAGGGCAGATTTGATAGCGATCCGAGCATCGTTACTCGGAATCATCAATCGTATCTTTCGATAACTTTTCGCAGCGCGATCGCTTTAGGCTTCTTCCTCTTGTTTCCCATTCCAAATTTCGATTTAGCTTTCATTAAGTTCGTGACGGTCCAAGCGGCTGCTTTTTCGGCCACACTCGCGTCTTTGGCTAAAACGCGATTCCAAGCTTTGTCAGCCAATACCCTATCCGCTACCCCTCTCTGCTCGAGATTTTCTCGATTCTTCGAGTAGGCGATGTCGTGCTCTTTGCAAGCAGCGTCGAGGGGGTTGATGCCTGGATCACCTCGTGCCAATCTTTTGGCTAGTTTTGTTCCGGGTCCGCAGTACTGATAGCCGAGTATATGCAATTCAATGGGGAGACCGTTGATGATCTTGTTAACTAAGCCTTCACCGTCGCGACGCTTTCTCTTGCAGATGCGTTTGGATTTACCATGCACGATCATATCCACCCTCTGTCGCGAAACGTTTTCAACTGAACGGCGATCTTTATAAATCTAGTATTTATAGTTTTTTTACTAGTCGCAAGCGAGATGAGGTTCGAGACACAGTCTTTGAAGTTTCCTGTAATGAATTTCGACGAATTGATGCGAGTGAAGAAAAGAAGAAAGAGACACGGTGAATTATTACCGAACAGCATACGCGCGGTGTTTTGCGGACCATCCAATTGTGGCAAAACGAACGCGTTACTCTTTCTCATAACTCACCCTAATGGATTGAGATTTGAGAACGTTTATGTATATTCAAAATCGTTGGATCAATCGAAGTACAAGTTTCTCGAAGATTTACTCGATTCCGTGGATGGCGTCGGATACTTTCCCTTTACGGAACACGAACAAGTGCTGCCACCGAACGAGGCTCGTCGAAACTGGATAATTATTTACGACGATATAGATTGCGAGAAGCAAGATAACATTAGATCCTTCGTCAGTATGGGTCGACACAAGGACGACTGTTTCTATCTTTGTCAGACGTACGCTCGGATTCCTAAACACCTTGTACGCGATAACGCCAACCTGTTGGCACTCTTTAAGCAGGACGACATGAATCACAAGCACGTGTACGATGATCATGTAAACACGGACATGACCTACGCACAATTTAAAGACCTGTGCTCGGTATGCTGAAAGGAAGATAAGTACGGGTTTCTCGTTACCGATAAGGACAGCGAGCTCAACGGAGGTAGATACCGAAAAGGATTCGACTGTTTCATGCGGATAAATGGAGGATCATCGAAAGAATAAACACAGTAGCGTCTCGGATTTAGCAATAACAACATGCACCATGGGAAATTTCGAGAGCAAAAAAATATCCTGCATCAAATCGCGAAAGCTAGCGACGCGATTCGCAGGAAGCATCGAATGATAAAATCGGGTAAAGGGAACATCGAACGAGCGATGAGTGACGCCTTTAAACCGTTAGTTTCACCGCTTAAGGAATTAGTAAATGAAACGGAGCGTAATATGATCAAGGATAAGATAAAACGAGAGGTAAAACGAAACGATACGGTCGATGAATCCTTCGAGTCGACGAAAGGTGATTTCACCGAAGAAGAAGAGGATGCTGAAGTAGGGGATGGGAATGACGATTCGGTGCAACGGTATCTCGATATGTTACGATCCAATAAACAGAAAACTCTGAATACGGTCTGCGGTGTACGCAAACTGTCTAAGAATAGGCTAATGATTGGTGATGCGTCTATAAGCTTCGAGGGTGATCGAATTCATGTAGGTGATACGAGTTATTTAAGAACAGTTGGATTGATGGAACTTTTATTTAAGAAAGTACCCGATGAGACTGACATCACCCAAGATGAACTTAGATAATTATCGAAAAATTATCGTAGCAACGAATGCGTACAGAAAATACTATACTCCGCATGGTGCCGTTTGCGAGAGCAAAATTTCCAAATTTCGAAACATTATCGCAAAACTGATCGATAAATCCTTGATAACGGGTGAAGGTGTCGTATCACCTCGGTATATGATCGCTGTAAAGAACGGGCGAACGGATTACGTATACTGGGACGATCCCAACGAATTGGTAGATCATCTTCGCCTTCTTCTCGCGTCTCAGGAGGCTGGTAACCCCAGTCACTCGAACGAAATTGTATCGATTCTTGAGGAATTGCGTGAGGCGGGTATCGTTTATTAATTCATCGAAACGATCGCGATCGTCACTCTAAAAATGAGAGTCGACGTACTCGGACGTCAGCTGAGCAGCAGAACCCCGATCACGAGTAACCGTGGTATCCCCGGAGTCGGCTTCAAGATTACCGCTGATGGACAGTACGATATAGATAACAAGAGGCTGTACAACGTCGCCACCCCCAAGGATCAAAACGATGCCGTGACATTAAATATCATGAAAACTGTTGTGAAGCAGGAAATCGCTACGGTATTCCATACGATGACAGGGATGCGCAGCGATATCGATAGCAACAACGTAATGATTCAAGGTCTCGATTCTACCGTGAGAAAAGCGTTGACGGGATTGCGAGTTGACATCGGATCGTTACAAGACCTGGCGATCCGCAACTCGGAGATCATTTCCCAACTGGACGCTAGACTGAATGTATTGGAAAATGAATGGAAAAAAGTTAGTCGTGGTGAAGGAACTGCATAAACCTGCTAGAAGAAATTATCGACGCAGACGTGTCGATATCCGTGGATTGGACGAGACCTGGCAAGCCGATCTCGTTGACATGTCAGCCTATGCGAGAGAGAACCGTGACTACAAGTATCTGCTCACCGTTTTCGACATATTTTCAAAATTTGCTTAGGCTGTGGCGTCGAGGAGTAAGAACGCTAAAGATGTGACGGCGGCTATGAAATTTATACTGGTGCAGGGTCGATCCTCTAAGAAATTACACGTTGACAGAGGTCGAGAATTTTACAATTTCGAATTCCAAGATCTGGTGCGAAAACATGGTATCACGCTGTACTCGACATTTAGCAACTTGAAGGCATCGATTTGCGAGCGATTTAATCGGACTCTGAAAAGTAAAATGTGGATGCAGTTCAGCCTACGGGGTAATCATCGGTGGTTGAATCTTTTATCGGGCTTGGTATCCTCTTACAATGACAGTAGACACCAAACGATTGGTATGAGGCCTGCAGATGTTACCGCTAAGAATGAGAAGATATTACTGCATCGAGTGTTCGGCAATTTTAAGACTAAATCTACGCTTAAACGATCAAAGTTTAAAGTAGGAGATAAGGTGTGAGTAAATAAATTTAAACACGTTTTCGAGAAAGGCTACACACCTAATTGGACGACGGAAATATTTACAATAAGTCAAACTAAAAATACCGATCCGGTGACGTATAAACTTAAAGACTATCAGGATCACCCCATTGAAGGCGGTTTCTATGAACAGAAACTCAACGGCGTTAAATTTCCCGACGTTTATCTTATAGAGAAGGTGCTCAGGAAGCGTGGAAATAGGCTTTTCGTGAAATGGTCAGGGTTTGAGCATTCGCATTATAGTTGGATATATAAGGCGAATGTGTAAAAGGTGTGAAAATAAAGGTTAGATAGTTTTACATTTTTGGTGGTTTATTTTATTCTTTCTGTACTCAAAAAATTAATTCCAATAATGACGACGGCGAACGGTGAGGATGGAGGCGCGCCGCTGGCGGTTTCCATGAACAGGAACTCAACGGCGTTAAGGTGAAGTGAAACACGTCGAGGAACTTGATCCATGTCGACAAAGAAGATTTTTCTAAATGTCTATGTTACCGACGTCCGTTTTTGTTTTGACAGCTGTATCGAATTATATATTGGACATTGTACCAAATGGCATACTCCACCCGTCGTTTTCGTACAATGAATATCAAGAAATTGAAATAAAACTACAGAAATCCTCCGAATTCATCCTTTCTGGGGCCCTAATTGACTGCAGATGGACCCCCTGCGCCATCTGTGATTTCCAGGTCAATTAAATTTTCACCATGAGACCTCGTATTCCCATCGTTTTAGGATAGATGCGTATACAACACTTTTTTGCCTTTATCCCATTCAAATGCGAGTTTATCGATTACCAGAGTGTTCTAAATTGTCGTAAAATTGTCCTGGCCCTTTCGTTTCTCATATCGGAGCCTTCGATAATTGTATATTGATAGAAATATGAGAGCTCGACACCATTTCGGCTCTGGTCTGGGGTAAGTTAAAAAATTTGTTTCAAAAATCCAAATTTTGAATGTGTGTTAGGACAATTCTTATATGATCAGGAGTAACGTGAAGGTGGATGTGTAAAGCGTGTTACGGGGCGGCCGAGCGGATGCGAGGCCGGGGTAATTCGGATGGAGATTACCCAAATCTTGCGCGTAACGCTTATTTTAAGTTTGTGAGGAGATTGATCCGAGCGGCTAGATCAATTCCTCTGGTGGGATCTAGGGGAGTCAGGAATAAAAAGGGGGTCGCGATGCTGAGATTCGAGCTCAGCTGTTTAATGGAAGTCGATGGATTCTTAATCTATCCGGTTAACCGGAGTAAGCCGCGATAATGGTTAGAATTCGATTTTGGTCGAAGATGAAGGGTGAGTAAATAAACTAGAATGAAAATGAGGATGAATCGAGCTTGCGAAGGATCCTTTACCTGGCTTGTTCAGCGGCCGTAATCGGTGACAGTCTCTTTTGATCGACCCGGTCGGATGACTGTGCGTGAACATCTTCGTCCCGTGGCGTGCCCTAGGGTTGGAGGTCTCCTAGAAGCCTCCCGTCCAACGAAAGTCGCAGTGCCGCCGTCTAGTCCTGACTCGGTGGCTGGATCGCTGGAGTACCGGATGGCGCTACTGCAGCTCGCAGGATAGTGATCCTTGGCAGGGAGTCCAATGGTCTTGGTCTCTGATTCGCTAGGAACGGAGTATCGGGGACCAGGAGCTCCACTCGAAGTTTCGATGACGACTGACGTTGACTTACTGCAAATTGACTAAACTTTCGACTAATGACAATATGACTGCCGTTTGATCGGACTGCTGGTTTTATTAGCAGGGTGTTCCAATTGGTGGGGGCTTCCTAGGGCCCAGGTGAGGGTGGCGTTTCTAAGTCGTGCTGATGGGTTGCGGAGTCATCAGGTTGTTTGCCCCGGGTCGATCGATGACTTTTGGAGCCGTTTGGCCGATGAACTCGTTGGATTCTTTCGCAAGAGTTTCGCGTTTCTGTACTCGGATTTCCATGGCTAGCTCCGGAAATTGAAAAATAGGGTTTTTCCCTATGTTAGGGTATGGAAGGTGCCTACGTAACAAGGGTGTAAAAATAAATGGTAGACAGTTTTACATTTTTTTTTGTAGTTTTATTACATTCCTTCTGTGATCAAAAAATTATCAAAAAACGGTGACGGTGAACGGTGACGATGGAGGCGCGCCGCTGGCGAAGGGTCACGTTGGCCGCTGGCTCGCCGCTGGCGAAGGGTCTCGTCGGCCGCTGGCTCGCCGTCGCTCGCTGCTGGCACCGCCCACCACCGCTATCATGCACCGCCATCTCTGAAGTAAAAATTGAAAATGATCAATAAACCAAACAAAAAAAGAAAGAAAAAGAAAATGAAAGGAAAATGAAAATAAAATAAAAAGAAAAAGAAAAACATTTTTTACATTGAGTACTTACCTTATATTTTTTGAAAGACGATGCGTCGTCCTTCTTTCGTCATTTTAGCTTGGACATCGTTGATCTCCGTCACGCAGTTGTATTCCGGGCCTGAAAATCCACTCGGGCGGGAGTAGACGTCAATGGCGGTAATGAACGCCATCCGCGTTTCTTCTAAGTTGTCTACCGTCCACTCGAACGGTACGATGACGTTCGGTAAAATTTCAGCGTAGCCTACTTGCTCAATTTTTTTCAATGATGAGAATGACGACTGAGCTGCTGCAGGTCTCTGGAGCATCTTTTAAAAGATCTCTCCTCCACTCGGTACTTTTCGGTTCGACAAAGGGTTGCAATCTATCCGAGTTGTTTGGCTGCTCAGAGTCGGTACTTCTTTAAAGGATCAATTGATCGAGGAGCTCGTACTCTTTCCAAGATAATAATATTAAACGTTAATCGTGAACCTTAAAAATCTAATTTCTTACACTTTTTTTATAACCCCATGGGAGTGTATCAGTCGTACTCGGAACAATGATTCTCTTGTTATCATTCCAGCTCAGTGCTAATTTTTTTTGTTTTATAGTATAAACATTATGAATTCTACTTTGAATTCAATTTTGACTTTTAAATAAATTTTGATGATGCGATAGACATTGTAACCGATAATGGAGTCATCGGGAATTTGATGAATATCCAATTGCTCGAAATTTTCCACCCACTCGAAGGAATCTAATGGCAAAACCTAACTCATAGCTGCACCATACAAATTGTTGACGTCATAGTACATAAGGTACGATTCCTCTTTACTCGAATCGAAATCATCTCCCATGTACCTGTTATTCGCCTTGGCGTATTTATTGGAGCATTGAGCTACGCTACCCCGGATACTTCTTTCTATAAATAACATCTCCACGTCGGTCAAGAGCTCGAGTTTCACACCGGTACACTTAAGCATAGCATCGAAAGCAAGATCGGGTGCAGTGTAATAATGTAGAGGATCTAATTTATATACAGTATAACATCCGCGTCTAAAATTTTCAAAGATATCGGCAAGAAGTAAAACATCCGTTTTCAAATATAAATCGGAATATTCACTCAATGTCTCGATATGAAATGTTTGCCAAACGTTTGAAACGTGTACATGATCTGCGTTCGATATTCCTTCATTAGTTAATTTCGAATAAAATTTTTCTTTGGGTGGTAATCGATCCTCTTCAAGTTTTTCCCAACTGTCGACATATTCGTATGGAAAGACACCCTTTCTAGTCAACAAGTTAAATTCCTCTACACTATTGCAATGTTTACGCGTAATTGATTTTTCCTCATCTCTCAAGTAGGATGCTAGCTTCTCGATACTACTCGACATAAATCTAAACAAGTCAATAAATCGAAAACATACGATCGTATCCTTTACGTTCTTCGTGAAAGATATGTATCGCTCTTTATTTACCAGTGGAAGGTTTATCGAGCCCTCGAAATACGTAGCCAGGGCTCTGATTTAGAAATGTGAATTATAGCCTGATAAGTTATGAAACACGACAGGAACGGTGTGCGAGTTCTTGTAGTTCAAATTGCAGCCCTGATGTCCAGCACCGCGATATTTACCCGTAAAATGGCAATAATCCCGATGCTTCACATCCTGAGATGTAAAGGGCCTTTCACAAATATAACAGATCTTTGCCGAGTAATATTCGTTTCTCTGTTCAAAATTTAGGGGTTCCATCGATACGATGCGTTTCAGGTAAAATTCCACCAACTGAGCTAATTCTTTTAACTCGTTCATAAACCATTCCACGCAATCGTTGCCACGATAAACTTTAAATTTGGAAATACAGTCGTCGAAGTTACATTTCAAATAATACGCGACGCTGTGTGGAACATGTTTCTGGTAAACCGCTGTGTTTGTTGAATTAGACGTACCCGTAACCGGTTCTAACATGCACGCGATGTCGGCATATATAACGAATGGAACGGGTGCCTTGTGCTTATAATTTTTTAATTCTAAAATTTTATCGTTCTTATTCGGTAATTCCACTCTACATTTATTACTACTCATGCAATCGAGTCTATGTTTCTCGAAAGAGCTTTCTAATCTAAAGTGACAAAGACATCTATCGCACAATCTGGTATAGTGGCCACGTTTTGAAATTTGTGAACTCAGTAACCGAGATATTACGAATCCATGCAAAATTATACACATTGTCATCTGCATCGTTTGAAAAAATGGTTGTTTCCAACATAAGTAAATGAATCGTCTCTTTATCCGAACGTTGCTGACTTAGATAAATCGGTACGATCACGCTGCTATTTTTTTTCGCGTTCAATACCGTAAATGTTAATTTTGAAATTATTCATCCTTTCAAACTTTGGCACGTCTTTCAAACCAATGGGAAAGTGTAAACCTTCGTAATTGAACACTGAACTGAAATGTGGATACGAATCGATTAAGTTTACATAAGACGTCGCCGGATGCAGAGCTGCATTTACCGACCAGAGGAAGCAAAAGGGATCACTATTTTTAACATTCACAACTGCTTTCTTGCATCGAATGTTTTCAGGTAATTCGATGAATTTCGACAAGCCACCGTGGATGGGAATGTATCTGTTGATGTTCACCGTCAAATTTATAATTTTTAACAGCGACCAGCCCGATTCTCTTTCCTGGAAGTCTTCGATCTTGGTCAGCAATTTGTTCGTCACGTTTTCGTTAAACCACTCGTCTATGTTCGTCGAAGGTAGAATAATTTAATTTCTAGTATTGAAGAATTTAATTTCTTCAATGATTCCACCGCCTTTCGTAGTCTTGAATTTGCACGACAAGACGACGTTCACTTTCACGTTTCCATCCTTTCGGAGCACGTTATTCACCCTGGTAGTGAACAATTTTCTTGAATCCTCTAAGAAATGCTTTAAATCCTTGCATCGCAGGTTCGTTATCACTCCGGTCCTTATTCTTCCCTTGAAGGCCGATTCCAAATCACCCCAGTGTACTCTGTCACTTCGTCTCTCGCTTATCACCCCTTCGCCTCTTTTCCGAAATCGTTTAAACATTTCATAGAGAGATTTTAACGTTCCGATGGTCATTAAGATCTTTGTCTTCTCCCCGATCGTTAGCGTGACGTTTTTTTTTTTCAAAATTTTACAGAGGAGTCTAATATTCCGAACACGAAATTTTACCCACTTTTCAATTTCCGCGTTCGAACTTTGTTTCTTCAAAAGTTTATACGCCTCCTATCCCAATCGTATTCCATCATAATCCCAATCAATTTCTTACACTTTGCAGAATCCATTTTAATCGCGTGCGAAGGTTTTACAAACAATAACGGTGGCGCATCCTCAAGGGCTATATATATGCGAAGATTTCAAGGTCTTTGAGGAATTGTCTAAAGGGCTCTATACATGTATTCGAAGATTTCAAAGTCTTCTAAGAATTAAACGATAAGAGCATACCACTTGGATGATGACACCCTTAGCGCGTTTCCAGACTATTCTATTAGCAATAAATGACGGTGCAACGATACCATAGACTTAGTATGCGAACGGTAAACGTTGAGGTGACGTTCGGAAACCTGAGAACGAGATACGAGGAAGAGAGAGCAAGTTCAACGGAACATGAGGGAGAGAGAGCAATTTCGACGAGATCGGTACCAAGAGTGGATACGGTGCTTGGATGTTCCTGAAAGACGCATCATTTTCGACAACAATAATTCACGTGCAACGTTGAATCAAAATCCACCGGATCCTGCCAACGGTTCCAGAGACTCTTCTGGCAATGCAACCTCGAATCAAGGTTCCCGAAGAGGCGTCGGATAAGAATTCGATTCGTTCCAGTATATATTGGTTTAAAGAATAAAATTCGAAGTTTCTGCATTTTATTTCTGGTTGGAGAATTATTCCACCCAACCTTTTTTTTAGATAGTCATGAACTTCCCCGCGTCGCAAAAATTTGATCTTACCACCCGATACCTGTACCGCGAGTTCTCAGACTCACGTCGCGAATCTTCCCGGTGTCGAATGGCCGACGGATTCCTGTGTCGAGGGAGATAACGACTGTTCTCCTAGATCAACGGAAATTCTCAGAATCTCGTCGCGAGTCTTTCGCCGTTGCGGGGAGCAAAGGTGCCGACGCGATTCTTGGAATCGAGCGGCGGATGGCAGAATTCGCGGAATCGAGTGGCGGAAGGTAAAATTCCGATCTTGACGGGGTCGTCCACGAGGGGTGGAGGGAGGAAACGTTGCGTCAACGTTCTATAGGGGCTGGAGCGGGGTCCAACGGGTGGGGTAGGCAAGGCGGTTGGGGGTAAGGGGGACTCACACGCATAGGCCAGGGGTGCGCATGGGTGCGTACCCGTGTGCACGCAATCGAGGGGCCCAGGGGCTTGAGGGCAAGGGGGAGGGGGGAGGGGCTCACACGTATAGGCAAGCGGTGCGCATGGGTATGTGCCCGTGTACGTGTGCACACACACGGGGGGCTCAGGGGCTTGTCGGCAAGGGGAAAGGGGGAGGGGGCAGGGACTCACGCGAATAGGCCGGCGCTGCGCATGTGTGTGTGTGTGTGTGTCCGTGTACGTGTGCACGCACTAATCTATCCAGAACCGGCCACTTCCTACTACTCCCGTTCTTGTACTATCGTTTTCTAATGTCCGTCATCGATTTTTGTTTTTGTAAAAATATATATTACGTTATATGTATGTTTTCTACGCGATTTATTTCGCGCCCGTATTTAACGCCGGAACTACCGGCAAATTTTTGTTATATACGGTGAGCGATCTGAAACCAGTCATTTGACTGGCCTCGGTAGTTCTTGCGTTAAACGACGAAACAACTCCCCAATATTTTGCTAACGTTCGGCACAAGCGTCGATTCACCTAGAAGAATTCGAGGAATTTAGTCGAAAGTTGGCACCGACGTCATTCTGTTAGCGTGTCACGAGTGATTTTCGTTTTTTATGTAGCTTTCGGTAATTTTGATTTTCAAATAAAAGCGAATTATAGCGACTAGTTCTCTCGATAATATTTTCCTCGTTGCTGCGTTTCAGATTGAATGAAATGGAAATAATCGGGTGTACTGCTGAATTGAATTTCTTAGTCATTTCAACGCGTACGAAGAATACCTCCTCTCTGCGTAGGGAATTCGTTGCTCGGTTAACGCTTAACCGGTGCAAACGTGGACGCTATTTGTCCCTGATTCGCATATGGAATCGCATGGATCTTGGCACATTTGGTTTTGCGTTGCTAATGCCGAGTCGACGTCCGTTTGACGTCTAGGAGATGTTCCTTTGATGTCCAGGTGACATTCGTTTGATGTCCGGGCGACGGTCGTTTGACGTCCGGGTAACATTCGTTTGACGCTCAGTTGACGCCCTCTTTACTTATCGTTCGTAAAATTTAATGTCGATATGACGTCTTTTGAATCGTACGCTTTACATCAAATTGACGTAAAGTTGACGTTCGTGATCACACCAATAACGAATGTCACTATCGCAAAGTTTACGTAAACTTGACGTCAAACGAACGTCGCAGTTGACGTTTATTTATACGTTTATTTGATGTGCACACTACGGACATTCGGATGTCAACTTTACGTCAATTTGACGTCGCCAACGTCAAATATTACGTTCGTTTGACGGAGGAAGTCCGAAAAGAGTACGTCGCATTGACGTCGTCTTTACGTATGTGCTCCGTTGGGAATAATAGAATATTTTTTACATTTTTCTGTAACGCATGAGTTTATTTAATATTACTGGTCATTTTTATTACAGGAGCGGTACTCGTGGAAGAAGTGCTTTATACAAAATCCTTTTTTGCACCAAGAACACCGTATCATTGCTGCTGCACCACAAACATCACATTTCATAATTGAACAGCTTTCAAACGCAAAGTCAACCGGGTTCGGGAAGTTTTCCAATCTTTCATCGATATAACCACTTTTATACCATGCATATTGAAACAGGCTTTTATATCTAGGAGAAGATAACTGATTATGCACGAGTGATTGCAATTTTATGATATTATTCTGTAAATGAAGGTTAACGTCATAATTATGTAAAAGGAAAATATAAGAAAAACGCCTCGCAAAATTTGTCCAAACTCGGAAACCATAGACATCTAAAGGTTGGCTTCGACCAGTAGTTTCCTTTGGTATTATTATTACCACAATATTTTTATCGGCAGGTTTCATTTCTTGAATTGTATTACTACAGTGTCCGCTCCAGTAGTCTAGCAGAAGAACACTTTGTTGACCAATGTTAGGGTAGAGGACATTCTTCAACTACGTTTTTAAATGCTCCATAATTTTTTGAATCGCATTAGTTATTATTAGTATACAAGTTAATAAATTGTAGGAATAAATTCAAGGCATCTTTACCTGAAGTCAGCTTGCCGGACTTGAAGGAAAAACGTTTTGTGCATGAAACAATGTTCTTTCCACTACCGGTCCGAATTGGCCACTTACTTCTTTCAACACTATCAACAAAGGTGATAGTAATCGTACATCACAGGAAATTGTTGGCTGAATTGTGTAGCTATATGTTGTCGACGAAATCGATTGGGCAACACATTCCACTTTTTTTTTCCTTCATATGATAACATCCGTCCCGAATGAATTTCTAACTGAAATCCACTTTGTTCGGAATTATACACATTTTCTGTCCCGTATTGCACTTTCAGTGGTCTTACAATGTTTATAAACTCACTAGTTGCTTTTAGTAAATTGCCGCTATCTTCTATTGTCTTCCTTAATAAAAATTTTGTTATTTTCCGTCACACAATACGATGAGTTTTTTTTAAATTATATAACCATTTTGAAAACGTTTTAAAACTGATGTCGTTCTTTGTCTGTTCTCTCCATGCTTCTGGAACTCATTTTTAGATATCTACGTCGTGCACTATGAAGCCAGCGTCAATAGCATTTCGTAATTTGTTTAGCGTAAATGTAGAGACATATATTAGTTTTTCTTTTCGACATCTTCCATCATCCACTTGGGTAGCCCACCTTCTTAATTCACGAGCATCAGAAAGTTTTCTAAATCGTTGCTGGACGGTGTAAAATTTGAGATTGCTGGTTTTTCCACTCCTCCAGAATTCTACTGCTCTCTTTTAATAGTCGAAATTATCCGCTGTACCTTGGCAAATCGATGAAGACGGTTGTGGCATTGATTCGTCACTCCACTCTTCTTCATCTTCAATATACTCCACCTCCCCTGCTTTAAAAGGTTGTTAAAAATCCAATGTTGAATCTTCAGTTATCTCGAATGTATTAAATTGGAATATATAGTCCATAAGAATCTTTTGAATAGATTCTTTTAATACTATTTCTTGTCGATTGACTTCAGTTGCCATTAAAGTCATCGTTTGCAATTTAGCTAACAAAAGGTTAATCACGTTTATAGGATTTATAATCATTATGCACAAATAAATCGTAGCACATTGAAATAATCAAAATAATTTCACAAGGAAGAAGTCCTGATCAGAACTGATCAGCATCGATTCGAGTACAGACTTTATAAGAACGCCCGTCAGTGTAGACGATTCCATTTTTGAATTGATTGAATGTACTATTCTCGTACGTAATGTATCGAATATCGCTAACTCTATTTTCATAAAAACAGTAAAAACCCAATTTTACCGTTTCACTAAGGAGATTTCATTACTAGTTGGAAACGGATGATGACTACGTCATCGGTTCTGTTGCGAAACTATTTTAGTCTCAAACTTTTTTTTAAATTTATTTGTAAATAATTGTATGTTATGAAAACCAACGACATTTTGAGGAATTAGCACGTTCACAAGATTTATGTAAAATGAATTGGTCATGATATAACCCAATAAAGCTAGTCGGAATATACCCGTATACCACCTACATTCATTGTTTACAACAAATGTGTAAATGTTAATTGGCAAAAAGCAAAAAACACGTATTTCTTCAGTTTGTGTGAGCAATCACATCGCGTAAGTGGAACTTAAGTAGGAGTGCTTGTTTAATAGATATTACAAAAAAATTTCGCCTGAAGGATAGTTCACCCCCTTGCGAGGGTGTAGCATTGCTGGACAATATTGTGTTTTCACCGTCCTTATACAGAGTACGTTTATACCAAGTTTCGTCGAAATCGCTCTACTGCTTCTACGAAAATCATTATAAAAATCGAATTTTCGCCAAACTTTGGGGGGTTGTTTCACCTCTTAAATGTGGACCATTATAGGTATAAAAAAACACGTGTCTTTTAGGTTTTTATGTTCTTCAACATCTATGACGATCAATAGGATCGGGAGCGGACACTTGGGAATGTTTCTTTGTAAGATAATGGGTGGGAAGTAGGTCGCCGATAACACGGAGCTCTTGGCCGTGACGATCAACATCAGAGACATCGTGCGGTACGCGAGACGTCGAGGAGAAATTTCAAGCAATGCTGGCCGCAATTACTTTCGGAGAAATTCTATTTCCGTTCGTAGTTGTACGTTATCGAGGCGTACGGTCCAAAGTAGCGGACGAGTTCCTTCGGTAGAGGAACATTTCCGAGGGAATCGAAATAATGCACGCAATCGCCTCTTTTTATATACGCGATCCAGTGGGTGCCCGGACCTTCGGTCATATCCAAGTTAACGATGCCGTACCCTCGCGGGTTAACCTGGGCGAGTAAACGATTTCACATAGAAACTTCCCGGAAATTCCGTATCCGGAAGTCACGTGATAATCTCAAGCGTTGCGTGTCAGTGGTCGAGCCAATCGGTAAGGTTACTTTTTTTTTCTTCCCAGCTTTACATTTCGGCCCAATCCGTTTCCCGACTGTCCATATGGTTTCAAGTAGAGGGCACGATCTTCCATGGCAAGATTGTGGAATTAATTTCTTGAAGGCGCTTACGCTCGGCAGCTGTGTCGTTTACCGCTTTGGCTACGCTCGCAGCACCCCCGGGTAAAGAGCCGAACGCCTGCCAGTATGGGTGCTATCAGCGGTAGGAAGTCTCCTCGCTTGGCGGTGGGAATCGTGCGGCAACAATTCTTTTCTTTCTTCTTTACGATCCCCCCTTTCTGAGGACTTTTCTCAAACCGGCAATAATCTTGTTTCGCATTGGGTTCTTCTTCTTCTTCTTCCTTGTTTTGTCGAGGTGGCTTCCATGCCCCATTCCTAATTTCGTTTTCGCCTTCATGCCTCCCCACACCGCAGTTGCGGCGATTCTTTCACCGACAC
Source organism: Orussus abietinus (assembly GCF_000612105.2). Classification (NCBI taxonomy): domain Eukaryota; kingdom Metazoa; phylum Arthropoda; class Insecta; order Hymenoptera; family Orussidae; genus Orussus; species Orussus abietinus. The sequence goes on from NW_019395996.1 coordinate 221,850, forward strand.
TCGCGTCCCCGGAAGTGATGCGTTCGCGCGCTCGTTTCGCAAGGAGTCGATCCGCTCGATGCCGTTTTTCCAAGTTCTTGTATCGTGAATAGGCAATGTCATGTTCACGGCAGGCTGCGTCGAGGGGGTTTATCCCACATTCTCCGCGATCTAGCTGTTCTCGCAATCTGGTACGCGAGCCGCAGAATTGGTATCCCGGAATGTGAAGTTCGAACGGGAGAGCGTTTATCGTACTATTCAAAAACCCTCCGCTGCGCTGTTGTCGAGGACACTGCATATGTTACAGTTCTTGATCATTGGAGGTGGGCCGTCGATGTGATCCCGAACCTCGGGACGATTGTAATGCTTGATGCACCGCCGATAACCTTGAACTTGACGGTCCTGGCGAAGGTGCACTGGCAAATCGGTTCCAAACGGAGTCGATGTTCCGGGGATAGTGGTTCAAAAGCACTTCCTTTGACAGATACTTTAGGTCCTCGCAAGTTAATCCACGAATCATCGATATTGCCAGGGACATTGCGAATATTCGTCGAGTGCGAATGCCGTCGAGATCGAACGACTCGTATATATATAGGCTATCGATCAACCCACCTCGGGAGCAGTAAATGAGTGCGATCGATGCGTGCGCACAAGTTATATATGTATATATATATGCTCAAGCGTTACAGCAATTTGCGATTCGTCAAGTGCCATCCGACCAAGTCGATACGCGTAGCCAATCTTGATGACGTAATGGTTGATACGAATCATCGTAGTCTGAGACACGGGCCTCTGCTACCCGATACGATTCATGGAGCTATTTGCGGCCCCTTTAATTGTGGTAAAACGAACGTCGTTATCAGCTTGCTCCAGAGCCCCAGTGGATTACGTTTCGATAACGTGTACGTGTACTCGAAATCGTTGCATCAACCGAAGTACGAGTACCTGCGCAAGATATTGGAGCCGATAGATGACATTGGGTACTTCACGTATTCCAACAATAGCGATATCCTTCCACCGTGTGAGGCTCTCCCAAATTCCGTGTTCATATTTGACGACGTGGCGTGCGATAAACAAGACTGCATCAGAGAATACTTCTCCATGGGAAGACACTCGGGAGTTGACTGTTTTTACCTGTATCAAACATATGCATAGATACCGAAACATCTTATACGCGATAACGTCAACTTATTGGTTCTTTTCCACCAGGATGGTACCAATCTGAAACATGTTTACAACGATCATGTTAACACGGACATGACGTTCGACGCATTCAAGAAACTTTGCGCGCAATGTTGGTGCAATAAATACGGATTCCTCGTTATAGATAAGGACAGCTCGATGAATGAGAGGCGTTATTGAAAGGGGTTTAATTACATCGTCATACCCTGATCGATCAACAGTCTCGTAGCGAACCTCGAATACTCAACTGGCTCTGTGAAAAGGAGAAGATCGCCAAATCCATCGCCAAGACCAGTGACGCGATTCGCAAGAAGCACTTGTCGTTGAAATTAGGCAACGTCGAGAGGGAACTCATGGTTCGAGAAACCTTGAATCCCGTCCTGCAACCGCTGTCGAAGATTGCCGATAGCATCGTAGAGGTACAAACCCCTTCGTCGTCACCGCCATCGGCACCTCAAGAAGACCTCTTATCGACACCATCGTCGTCATCTGCGCTTCCTCCTCCTCCTCCTCCTCCTCCTCCGGTGGCACGTGACCCTCGTAGCCAAAAGAGAAGTCGCCCCGATTCGTTCACACCGATAAAATCGACTCCTCATCGCCGCGTGTTGCAATCAAAGAGATCCCGAATAGTTTCCGAGCTTATACGAGAGCAATCTTCGGCGACGTCGACGACGACGACTACTGCGGTGGATGGAAATGATGATAACGATGATGATGATGATGGTGATGACGTAATTCCCGTACCTATGGACGAGGACGAAGTACTCGCGAACGTAGGTGAAACGGTATTCGCGGATCCCCCCGAATCCTTCGAGGACTCAATTCGTTAGATTGCCGAGGAACCACCGAAGCGCAAAGACATTCTCGAGTACATTGTGCGTCATTTGGGGCCTCTCGCGAGCGAATACGTCTTAGGACTGATTACCGATAAGCTGAACGTCATGGACACGGTGAACGGCGTTCATTATGGAAACAATGGATTAAAACTGGGTAACTCAGATTTCGAGGTGGATCGCGGTGACAATATCCTGATAAACGGTGTCAAATATCGCGGAACCCGAGGACTCTACGAATTACTATTCAAACGACTTCCCGACGACGAGATCTACTCTGAGGCGGACCTGCACGCGTACAAGGTGATTTTCTCGTTCACTAGTGCGCATAAACGGGATTACGCCGCGTCGAAACCCGTTATGGGCAATAAGGGCTACAAGTATAAAAACGTTATCGCTCCTTTATTTCCCAAACGGGTAACCGGTAGAGGCCCCCCGATTTTACCGAGTGCAATGCGAGTGCTGTCCGATGATACCGCAGTAGATTACGTCCTTTGGGACGATCCGAAGGAGCTCGTGGACCGATTGAAACTTCTGACATCCTCCAAACACGCCGGAAATACGGGGCATGATAACGAGATTCAGTCGATCGTCGAGGAGCTGCGAGAAGTTGGATTGATACTATAAAAACCTTCCTCGGGCGCGCCGAATGTTTTATACCTCACCATGTCCATCGAAAAGAACCATCTGGTCGAGGAACTCCACGCTCCGGCAAGGCGCAACTTTCCCCAAAGACGCGTCATCGTCCGGGGCTACGACAATCTCTGGCAAGCAAACTTGATCGACATACGCCTACTTGGATTCGAACAAAGGATTCCAATACATCCTGGCGGTGATCGACGTTCTGTCAAAGTACGCATGGGTCATCCCAGTAAAAAGTAAAACGGGGCAAAACGTTACGCGGGCGTTTCAAGTGATCCTCGACAACAATGGAGGACGCCGACCTCGCAACCTGCAGATCGACGACAGAAAGGAATTCTACAATTCAACCGTTAAGGCGCTCGTGACGAAATTGGGCATTAATCACTATTCAACGTACAGCGTGATCGAACCAGCGCAGTCGTCGAACGGTGGAACAGAACGTTGAAGAATCGCTTGTGGAAGATATTTACCTTAACCGGGAAATACGAGTGGGTGAAGGCTCTTCCGGAATCGGTAGACCGGTACAATCGCGTGGTTCATCGTACCATACGGATACGGCCCGTTGACGTCACTCCCGATAAGGCGTCCGGCTTACTCCAGTCAGTCTACAACCATATTAAAATTGCCGCTCCCGCAAAGTTCAAGGTCGGAGATAACGTTCGTGTCAGCAAGTTCAAACACGCGTTTGGCAAGGTATACATCCCGAATTAGACTACGGAAATTTTCAAGATCGATCGCATACGTACAACGAATCCGGTCACGTATCGACTCGTCGATTACAAGGGAGAACAAATTTCCGGAGGATTCTACGAATACGAGATATACTCGGTAACAAATCCCGATGTTTATCTCGTTGAGAAGATAGTACAAAAACGAGGAAACCAGGTGCTGGTTAAGTGGTTGGGAATGGACTCGTCTCATAACAGTTAGATAAATAAGGATAACGTGTTGTAAGGATAATGGTTAAATAAAGAATGCACGTGTACAAAAACTCAATGATTCCGTTTATGTGCCAAGTACCAAGAGATTCACAATCCATTTCATAATCAACTTTATAATCAATTTCAGAACTATTTCCCGAGGGGGGAATATCGCCGGACTCGACGCATTCGTTTATTGCGTCCCGGTGCAAACACTCAATGATTTCGTATATTTCGTCGTAAGATTCACACTCCATTTTATATTCATATTTATTATTGTGGAGGACATCGCTTAAGCGTGACTCTATGATCCGCTTATCATCGTCAGACTCGATGATTTCGTTTATTTCGTTCCGTCTGTCAAATTCTATACGGTAATGACCCCATGGGAGGGTATGGGTTAAGTCCGTCACTAAATATCTTTTATCGTCGTACTTATTCAGGGCATCCTTCTTCTGGCACATGCTGTAGACCGTGTGAGCCCGTGAAATTATTGAATTTTGGTAAACCTTTGTGATTTCGTTCTTGAATAGACACTTAAGATAGTGATCAAACGTTAGAGTACGTGTCGCGACGGTGCTCTTTACCCCCTTAGCCTTCTTCAAGTCCGCCTTACCTTATACTTTCAGCGAATACATCTTGGACCGTATACCGACAAACTCGGTCATCAACGCGCCATTGTTTTCATCCTTCATCAATCCTACAACCTTCTTGTTCACGAGCAGCATTTGGTCGGGAGCGTAATCACTCGTATCGAATCAGTTGATATCGCGTTTCATCGTCTCGTATATGTTGTCGCATTCTATACTATATATGAGACTGTCGGTATCGGTACAATAGCTTACACTTGTTTAGGAACGTCTCCCGCATATAATCATATTGAAATTCGTACACCTGCGTCTTGGATATATCTAAGATGCATATCCCCACGTATATCGGTTTGTCGATCTTTATGGAAACCCTGCGCAATTGTACCGCTGCAAAACTGTCAGAAAACATCGTAGTGCTCTGGAAGTTTGACTTTGCGATTAGCTTCTCCACGGCTTTCCACGTCGTTCTGAGCGTTACGTCGATACGATTGCGCACGTTCTCTATGGTCTTTCCGAACACCGTGTTGTTCATTAGCTTAAATAAATTCTTCTCGAAATCATTTTTGGCCTCTTTTCGCAAATTTGTATTGAGCTCCATATAGCTCTGCAGCCAGCGCGATTGCCGGAATGGCAGAGCTCGATGAACCTTGCACAATACGAGTCCGTGCTCCATGCATTGTCGCAACATGCGATAATGAATGACGTACCGCTCTTTATCGCGCAAGGTCACCAACAGCTTTTCCTGTCGCGAAGCCGGAGGCTGTTCACGCGTTGGACAGAACGGAAGGTCCGAATACGAATCGTGTACGTTTCGAGGATACTCCAAATCGACCTCGAGAATGTATCCTATCGGTAAATCGTCCGGAATCGCTCGAACGTCCACACTCGCAGGATCGTCGACCCACTCAAAGCCCTCGTACGGTAACTATTGGAACATTGCCCATCCGTACAGGTTGTTCACATCGAAATACATTAAATACGTCGTTGGCTTATCCGGATCGTAAGGTATAGATTTCGTGTACTTATTATTCGCTTTCGCGTACCTGTTGCTACACTGGCTCATACCCCCTCTTATGCCGTGTTCAATGAACAATACCATATCGATATCGGTTAACTGCTCTAATTTGACCTTCGTATGCTTCAACATCGCATCCCACGTATAACCGGGAAGCATAACGTTTATATTCTCGCAATCGATCTCGTGCTTCTCCAAGTCCTCGTTCGAACGAAAGTAATGCAGACACCTGTCGCAGATGTATCTTCTGCTGTTGGATTTGCTCAACTGCCGCGAAACGAGCCGAGACAAATTCTTAATCCAAGAGTAGTGATTCTGCCCATTGTGATGATGCAGCAGTAAATTCACGTGTTTGGGCAGTCTTAAATTGGTGAGATAGAGCGCTCCTATGCGCGAACCACCTGTCACCTCGTAAACGTTAATGGATATGTCGTTCATGCTTTCGAATACGCGAACATCGTTAATAGCCATGGGAAAACGCAATTCCGTTAAATTCAGCACCTCGCTGTAATGTGGGTAAGATGCCTCTCTGGAGGGATTAGTATTCGCGGAATACAGTGCTGCCATGATTGCTCTTGCAAAACAATACTCGTCGAACGATTGAACATTGACCCCGGCTTTTTCGTCTCTCACGAATTTCGGCAGTGTCACGTAACAGGAACCACGCAATGGCACGAACACGTTTAAACTCACTGCAAGATTGAGTATCTTGGTGAGCGCCCAGCCGCTGTCTCGTTTTTGAAACTCTTCCAATGTCGCCAAAATCGGCTCCATCAAATGTTCCATCTACCATTCAATCAACTCCGTACTCAACTGAAGATGGGTGTTGCTCGTAGAGATGCTCTTAACCTCCAATTTATCATCTCGCTTGAACGATCCGTGCAAACACACGTTCACCTTTAGATGCTTATGAACGCTGAGCACATTGTGTATGTGCTCGAGGATCGGTACTTATGCATCCTTCAAAAACAATACGAGGTCAACGTGGTTGATGTTGGACACAATTCCCGTGGATAATCTGCCAGCAAACGCAGATTCTACCTCCTGCCACTTTAAAATCCTCTGGCGATTGGTTGCCTCCACGTGTCCCGATCTCAATCGCTCTTCTTCGTTCTCCTCCGCCAGAACGATCGTTTTCAAAGTCTTGAGAAAGCCGATTTCCGCGGCAAGGTGTTTCCTCTCTCCGATGGTTGCCCCTTTCCGCAACAGATAGTTCCCCAACGCGTTGATTAGCCGATCGCACTCGCGTACGCATTCTGCTCGACGACTTCCGAACCGTTCGTGATTCAACAATCTTTTACGTAAATTATCCCAATGAGCCATTTGGATCGATCGCCCTACAGAAGTATGCAAAAATGTGCGGTGCCTCGAGCGAAGCGCGTTTATATAGCCGTAGTAAGAAAAAGATAACCTAGTTACCGAATGATCAATGAGACCGCAAGCCGCGGTACGTTTGAAACTTTATCATCTTTATCCCCTTCACGCACCGACCTGCGGAAATACATCTTTGTGCTACCAGAGCCGCCGCCTCCGAAAACGTTGCGAAATGCCGTTAGCAGGAGACTGATAACCTAGTTTTGCATGTGCAGCATCCTGGTGGGAACGCTGGACCTTGCGGGAAATTGAAGATGAAACGAACTTCAATCATTTTGATTCGGATGACCGCTAGAAAAAGATGAATCGAACCGCAACCATTTTGCCTCGGATGACCCCTCCCACCATATTGTTCCATGTGGAAATATAGAGACGGTGAATATTTGTCATCCTCCACCTCCTCCTCATCTTCCGGATACGCTCTTACACCCACTTCCCCGCGCGGGGGAGGGGGAGAGGGCAAAAAACGCCTTGGCAACGACCTGGGAGGAGTTTACCGACACAGAAGTCTACTTTACCGACCGAGAAGCAGGGGCATCCGCCTTTATAGCGGAGACACGAACCACCGTTTACTGGCGAGGGGGCGGGGGGGGGGGGCTGGATGTAGCGGTGGGAGGATCCAGAACTCTCAATTATCTAACTACTCAGTTGGTGATGCACAGAAAAGCAGGGAAAACTGTGTAATTATCATTTCTAAGGGGAAGGAGAGGGGGGTAACTTACAAGGAAGGTACCTGAGGTGTCCCCCTCCGATTTTGTTCAATTTTAAATATGTTATAGAGGACTAAAATCTAAGGGACCTGTGTTTTTCTTTATCGGCGGATAAACACTTTTAGGGGGTGAAATCAGGCTGCAAAATTGGCCGTGAAAGGGGGTGAGTTTGCTGTTTCATATAGAAGCACTCGACCGATTTTCATGGAACAACCGTCAAAATGTAGGGAATGAAGAATTATGAAACATGCATTTGGAATTTTTCGACAAAATTCAATTTTAAGGGGTGAGCCACCCCTTTGAATACTTCTTTTATTCCTTCCGCGAGCAGTAATTGCTCTATCCAAATGAAACTTAGTTAATTTATTGACCAGAACAATACAAAAAAAGCATATTTTGGTTTTTTTCGAAAAACGAATTTTAAGGGTTGTAACAACCCTTTAATAAAATGATGTATAATTTCGTTTTAAAACCAGCTTTGTACGACTTCTTTGGACTTAAAGGACTTTAACGATTAAAATTAATAAAAGAATACGATCAGGTACCATCCGATACATTCGAAGGGTAAATTACCCCTTGGGTTCAAAGGAATGTAATTCGTAGAATATAAGACAGTGGAGTTAGCTGTCCTCGCAACTAGTGCATAGCCGAGTGGTAACGCCGCGCGAGCGAGCAGTATGCAGTGCCAGGTTTTCAACCACTACATGTAAGTAATATTTCATTCTCTTATTTTTAAGAACTACAGTTGCAATGAAAAATACAAACACGGTTACGTTCAGTTTTTATATTAATACAATCTAAATATAAAACAATGTAATACGTCTACACGATTCGTCCAGACATGTGACACACTTTCGATTTTTCCTTCACAGTAATATATCATAACAATCGTTCTTTGATATCAAGTAGACTGATAATGGAAACCGAACATAACGAACCAAACTGAACAAACCGAAATATTACTTACATATAGTGTTTGAAAACCTGGCACTGCATACTGCTCGCTTGCGCGGCGTTACCACTCGGCTACGCACTAGTTGCGAGGGCAGCTAACTCCACTATCTTATATTCTACGAATCACATTCCTTTGAACCCAAGAGGTAATTTACCCTTCGAATGTATCGGATGGTACCTGATAGTATTCTTTTATTAATTTTAATCGTTAAAGTCCTTTAAAAGTCCAAGAAAGTCGTACAAAGCTGGTTTTAAAACGAGATTATATATCATTTTATTAAAGGGTTGTTACAACCCTTAAAATTCGTTTTTCGACAAAACCAAAATATGCTTTTTTTGTATTGTTTTGGTCTATGAATTAACCAAGTTTCATTTGGATAGAGCAATTACTGCTCGCGGAAGGGGTAAAAGAAGTATTCAAATGGGTGCCTCACCCCTTAAAATTGAATTTTTTCGAAAAATTCCAAATGCATGTTTCATAATTCTTCATTCCCTACATTTTGACGGTTGTTCCATGAAAATCGGTCGAGTGCTTCTATATGAAACAGCAAACTCACCCCCTTTCACGGCCAACTTTGAAGCCTGATTTCACCCCCTAAAAGTGTTTATCCGCCTATAAAAAAAACACGGGTCCCTTAGATTTTAGTCCTCTATAACATATTTAAAAATGAACAAAATCGGAGGGGGACACCTCAGGTACCTTC